>NC_056741.1:1187254961-1187283786 GCF_019279795.1 Protopterus annectens
TGCATATTAAATATTTTAGCTATGACACTGACAAGTCTCACCATCTTTCACACATCTATACAGGTTCATAGGTTTATACTGGACTATCGATGTCCATGGTCTGTGCAAGCCTAGCCATGGAACCCAACCCAGTTTTGTCCCCAAGTTCCTTGGACACCTATATGGTGGGGTATAATTAAAGAGTTAGTTAAGGGTTATTTGGGGGGTATGTTACCTGGGGATTAATTTACTTACTGTCAATCTCTGCCCATCAGAGACATGTGGAAGCCAGAGGAGGGGTGAATTTGTAATTTCCCATCTAGTGATCAAGGTTTTGATTGAATAGGTTCAGGGATAAACTCTGCTTCATGTAGCTGGGCAACCTATTCCATACTATATGGATACTTTGAGACACATATCTGTCTCTCCAGCATGTTTATTTATGTCACATGCCAAGTTCAAGTCCTTGGATCTAGTGTCTGGTCAGGTACATGCCAAAGGGAGTGTTGTACTCAATGATGGAACTGATAAGGGCTGAGTAGAGTGGTACTATTACTTCCTTGGACCTGGAAGCATACCTCTCAACTGTACAGATTTTTGCAGAATTTCCATATTTTTGCCTCTTATTTTTGGTCTGTTTCTCATAAAATTATCGTTTATTGACAAATTATTGGTAAATCATTGAGGGTTGAAGTCAGAAAATAATTACAGACATTTGAGTTTCAGACATCATACCCTTCTGAAAATTCATGCTAATACAAAATCTATTATTTTATCAACTTTCTAAGTTTGTAAAAGCAGAATTTTAAAATTGTGTCCCTATTTTTGGTCCTTTGCCCTCACCATTATTTATGGCTTTGACCAGATTTCTTGCTCTAAGCATTTGAAAGGTATGCTGAATGCTGTACCTTTGCTTATGAGTTGGTTGCCATAGAATGATTTTCTAACTGTCCTTGCTATGTGTTGGTCTAAGGCCAGATTACTGCCTACATATGTTCCCTACGTTTTGGGTCAACTCCTAAGGTTGTTTTATCAATGTAGTAATTAGCTTGGGTGGACGATTTTCCAAATGGCACTATAATGCATTTCTTTATTTTGAGTTTTAATCTCTGACTTTGACACCAGTCATTTGTTTGTGTTAGACTGTCTTGTAGGATGTTGCTGTCATGGGGCGAATCAATAACAGCTCCCAATTTAGAGTCATCTATGAACTTGGTGAGCCAGAGACCTTTGACATTAGCCTTTAAAAATGCTTTCCCATGTTCATGAGTACTCAGTCCAGTATGCTTGATCCTCTGGTTGGAGTTCACACTATTTGGTCCAAGGTATTTGTATTGATAAAGTCCAAGAAATGTTGTGCCTGTGAATTAGAGGCAGTGTGTGGTTCTCATTTTAGAGACAGATAGTTAACGTCTCCAAAAAATAATGTATCTGGCTGGATAGTGAGCACATCTCATAGGTCTAGTTAAAACTTGTGAGCTAAGTAGATCACAGAGGGTCACCTGTACCTGGCCAGAACATAAAGAACTTTGTGCAGGGATACCTAGATGTGGATTAACAGGGCATCATTGTGTTTATCCTACCTGGAGTTGTATTCATTACTAATACAGATTGAGACACCTGTACCTTCAGCCCCTGTCTGTGCTGCTGTTGGTCTAAATGTGTGAAAGGCACTGTAGCCTTCCATTGCCAGAGTACTTTCTGTAGCTTTAAACCAAGTGACAGGAGAGATGTCTGCAACCTCCAGAGTGAGGAGAACATTTAGGGTGTGTAGTTTCTTGTTTAGACTCCAAGCATTGAGCAATAACACCTTAAGGTTGTTTGAGTTTTTTTTTTTTGTTTTTTTTTGTTTTTTTTTGCTGCGTTGGCAGTTTTGATGTTTTGGTATTGCCTAAAAAGGCTCTAAGGGGGGTGAATAAAGTTTTAGCCAATATACAAAAGCTAAGGGGGAGAGAGGTACGGACCATCCTTGGCAAAGCAATGTGGTCTGTTAATCATGTCCTTCTATGTTGATAAATATTGGGTTTACCTGTCATGACAACAGAAACTAAGCCAGTTATTAAAATCAGTCATTTTCTGTTCATACTGTACATCCTCCTTGGTGAAGGTAGAATGCTGCCCAATGCAAGACATGTACCTGTCTGTGACAGATATTCAGAGAGATCCACAATGTCTCTTTTCATACAGCCTACTGAGGTATACCTTAGGTCATTTACACCCACGTGAACTGTGATAGAATCATATTAGTACCTATGGTTCAGTGACTTGATTGCGTGCGGATAGCAGCTATTATCTTGTCTTAGTCCATCCTAGTGAGGAGGGTTTCTGTGTGACGTACAGTAGAATCCTCTATGACAAGAGTACTAAGTAAAGTGCTTGATTGCCTTATGGGCTTTATTCTTGGGGGATCATTGTGTGTAGGGTTAAATGTGGTATTAGGTGTTGTATTTGGTGCGTGCTTTGTTTGCTCAGGATAGGTGTTACCAATTGATGGCTTAGGAGGTCTTTTAGGTATGGAGAAGTTTTTTTTAAAGTGTCTTTGCGTAAGAAGGCCTGTGTGTGTGTGTGTGTGTGTGCGTGTGTGTGTGTGTGTGTGTGTGTGTGTGTGTGTGTGTGTGTGTGTGTGTGTGTGTGTGTGTGTGTGTGTGTGTGTGTGTGTGTGTGTGGTGTGTGTGTGTGCGCGTGTGTGTGTGTGTGTGTGTGTGTGTGTGTGTGTGTGTGTGTGTGTGTGTGTGTGTGTGTGTGTGTGTAGTAATAAGCAGTATGTGTGGAAGATGTTGTGTATCTCTTGACAACCTTGTTTGTAAGTGATATTTTTTGCCTCCAAGAAAGTTATGTATGCACATTTCTCGCATAATGTGTTAGTTTCTTTAAGGATTAAAAAGATACATAATCTTTATAGATAATTCAGGCCCATAATGTTTTTTTGTTTTTTTTTGCTTATACCTAGTTAATGCCCATATCTGCTTATTTCATCCATATGTTTGGTGGGGGTTTGGCTTCTTTAAATAAGTGACTTTCCAGCTAATAATAGGCAGGATTAAAAGGGTCAGTGAGTTATCAGCAACATGACACTAAGACTGTTGATTTAGACTATCCTGCAGTGGAGAAATGAATCACTGTTTGCCAGTTATTATTCATAGTTTCATATTTATGTTCATGTTTTCATAACCAACAGATCTACATGCTATTGAGGGGTATTGTGTGATATGCCATGGTGGGTGGCAGAGAAATTCTTTGTCGATATCAATTTATATCACACTATACTTGAAATATTGTTAGTTGCTTGACAGTAATTATGAAATTAAGCAATATTTCCATATGTACTTAATAATTCAGAAAGTGACTTATAAACTGTTGCAAGGCATCAGCTGAAACCTTAGGTGTTGTTGAAGAATATATCTGCACTGTAAGTTGCAAATCTTGATAGATTTTCAGTGTTATTTATATTGTTAATTATACAATTAAGCATATTTTTTTTCATTTTTCTGTAAATATCTCAAAAAGCATGCACTCATTCTAGGTTGTACAATTTACAAGATATGACAATTTGTTAAAGTTTAGCAAAAATATAATTATGGGTTTGTGTGCATTATAATACATGATAGCATTTACAGAAAGATTGTGAATAAACTGACTATTATCACTATAAATAATACTTTCTACTGATAACATTGCTATTTATACAGTTAGCTTTTATTGTTCATAAAATATTTATATTTGTTTATGTTATGCTTTTTAAGATGATTTTTCAGAAAATGTTCTGGAATACAGGGAAGTATGTATGCTGCTTGTGGTGTGACATTCCAAACCACATTGTTTTTTGTGAGCTAATATATATAAAAATATACGGGTCTATATTACATTATCGAATCCCAGTAACATCAAACACCACAACAACGTATTTGCAGCCCAAACTGCAAATACGTCGAACCCCCTAAACCGCAAATTTTCAAATCTCGAACCGTCATAGTTGGCCAACACCACCACGTGCTACATACTACATACCGAAATATAATAAATAAAACACATACATACACAAACCAAACCCTACTTCTAACACTACCCTAAATCTTACATACATTACTATCTATGCACTTACCTTAACCCGCACCCTAACCCTAAAGTCTGTAACTATCGCACACTTACCCTACAGACATATACCCGAACAAAACAAATAATCCACACACATACAGTTAACAAAACCCTACTTCTAACCCTGCACTAAACCTTACATACATTACCTATCTATGTACTTATCTTAACCCGCACCCTAACCCTAAGGTCCGTAACTATCGCACACTTACCTTACGGAGCTATACCGCAGACAGGCAAACCATTTACACTTCAACATTTTGCATTTTGCGGTTTTGTACGTTCACCGTTACCGTAGTTTGCGCTTTACATGTCGGTCTTCTGGTGTTCGATGTTACCGGGATTCGATAACGTAATATAGACGAAAATATACATATATGTGGATATGAGTGTGCTGCCTTTAGTCAAACAAACACTCACAAAATTATATCTAACTTGATCAGTCTTAATAGATAAAAACTCAAAAGGCTAAAAATAACGAAAACAAAATAAAAACAAAAAAACACATTTTTTAGGGAGGCACCCCCCACACACATCATCTGCTGCTTATACTGTATATGCCAACTGCAAAATTACACACCAGTGAGGAATGGGCAAATTCCCAATCCCTATCATTCCATGATCTCCCATTAAGTAATGCCAGCATGTTATGATCATATGAGTATTCAATTACTTCTGACAGCATTACAAACACTCAATATTCCAAATGTTCGATCAAAGGGCTGGTTCCCATGTATGTGTGTGTGTGTGTGTGTGTGTGTGTGTGTGTGTGTGTGTGTGTGTGTGTGAGTGCATGTATAAAATATTGCCCACAATCTGAAAAATCATAATCCAAAGACAATAATATCAAAAATAAAAATGAACACCACAATATCTAAAAATCTTGAATATCTTTAGATATTATGGTCTCAGGATTATAATATTTAAGGTGATGAGCTTACAAATTGTGATAGTAAACAACATAAAATTATATATCTGTATATAAACACACGCATCTGTGTATGTGCCACTATGTACACACACACACACACACACACACACATACACACACACACACGCGCGCACATGCGCACACACACGCGCACACACACACACACACACACACACACACACACACACACACACACACACACACACACACACACACACACACACACTCTGGGCGGTTGGAGTGATGGTTATGGTGTTCATCTTATAGGTCCAAGGTGCAGGATTTGATTCTCACATGGGGTAATTAGCTCGGCTTAGAATGGCCCACAAGGACAGTTAACCAGATAATAATTTATGTGGGAAGTTGACATGATGGTTAAGGTGTTTACCTTACAAACACAAGGTGCAAGGCTTGATTCTCACCTTGGGTATTTGGCTAGGCTTAAAATGGCTAAACAGAGCAGTTAGCCTAGTACTAACCTATATTTATGCATATATATATATATATATATATATATATATATATATATATATATATATAGATATATATCCACCAGAAGTTGTGAGCTAGCCCTCACCCCATTATACCTGACTCTGTAGTGCTCAGGAGTGGAGACATGACTGTTGTGTTGGTGATGTCTACTATAACCAGCAAGTTCTTGTACCAAAGCAGCTATCAGGGATAGTGGGCATGTGTCAGTGATGTCCGCTCCTACATCTGGTGGGTGGACATGTGCATTGTTTGATTGCCAGTTGTGATAGCAAGGTTGACACAGCTGCATGATTTAACTACAAGACAGGTTCCTGAAGACAGTGTGCGACAACATGCACCACAGGCAAGCATTGAATTCACTACTTTTGCATTGACTCATTAACTGCAAAGGCAGAACTACCCAATCGTTCAGCATGACAAACTCCCACCAACCAAATATCACTTCCGCTACATTTCCATAATACTAGGCTAAGACAGTGAGAGAGTTTTCAGTCACATCTCCATAGATCAAGTGTTAAAGGCCCAATCCAAGGCAAAGAACACAGATTCCATGGGACCTGATAGTATCACAGGCTGTATTCTGCATCATCTCCAGCAAGAACTGGCTTCACCAATGAACACCTTATTCAACCAAAGCCAAAGTACAGATTTTATTCCTGCAGAGTGGAGAACTGCCATTGTCATCCCCTTAAACAAAGGTGGTGCCACTACTGACCCTGGAAACTATCGCCCCATTAGCCATGACAAGTCTGATCTGTAAAGCCATGGTTCATATTATTATGGATATCATAAACAAGGACATAGGCAATCTCCAAGCACTTGCCCCCACCCATTATGGATTTGTTAAGGGCAGATCTCGCCTGTTGAACCTGGCTGACTTCTTTGAGACTGTCACCAAGGCTCTGGATGAGGGAAAGTCAGTACATGCAGCTTACCTTAACTTGGCCAAGGTTTTTGACACAATCCCCTACTTGGGCATCATCGACAAGCTAACACAACTTGGTGTAAATCCCTATCTCATCAGGTGGGTGGCCAACTGGCTCACTGACAGGACCCTCACGGTCAAAATAGACACCTCCACCTCCAATAGCAGACCAACCACTAGTGGAGTTCCTCAGGGATCTGTCCTCGGACCCCTACTGTTTGGCATCTACATCTCAGAGGTGCAGGCAAAGGCAAAAGGCCTGTGGCTGACCAAGTTTGCAGATGACTGCAAGTTGGGTGCTGTCACTGACTCCCAAATGATGCTAACATACTGCAAGAGAGTCTCACAGCAACTAATGACTAGTGCCAAAGTCATGGCCTCAAGATAAATGCAAAAAAAAAATGTATCATCATACCACTCAGCAGAAACACACCCCCTAATCATTACCACATCAATGGCAACCCCCTAAACACACAACCTGTGGTAAGAGACCTGGGTACTCAGGTTGATAACAACCTCACATTCGACCATCATGTAGAGGCAGTGGTCAGAAAAGCCTTTTACTTGGTTCATCTCATAAGTAAAGGGATTGCATCCAGAAAAAAGGAGGTTATTACCTCTCTATAGTCCTCCCTCATTAGACCAATAATTGAGAATAACACTCCATTTGCTATGCACCTATCCATGGCCTCCAACACCTATCCTATGTGGACAGATTCAAATGACTATCACTCTACTTGGTATCATACAGACTGCTCATAGGTGATCTGTGTCTTGCCTACAAGGCAATCTCAGACCCTACCCTACAAGAGATGCTCCATATCCATAAGTCTAACTCCTCATGCATTACCCACTCGAAAGTCCTGAATCTAACTTGCAACATCAACAAAACTTGCTGGAGAAACAGGTTTTTATCCCACAGGCTGCCTCATCTCTGAAATAGACTTGCCATACATGTCAGAGTACCTCACTGACCCTCTTCAAGTGCACCCTTGATGAGTTGATAGGATACCACAAATTTGTCCCAAGGTTTCCACCTGTGTCCTTCATTGACAGGGGTGACAAGTGCTGACTGAGGTTTCTTTTTGTGGATAAACTCTTGCCTAGGCTTGTAAGTACCCCATGCAATTAGTCTAGTAACCTCCTATGATCGTATGATCCTATGGTGATAGGGTGCAGTTTTGACTGATGGTCAGCAGAAAAACAAATAGTCAAAAAATCTGCTGTGGTTCAATGAAGTCGCCCACATAAACATCATTAGATGCAGGAGGGAATGTCTACTGAGAGGAAAGTTGACATAATGGTTAAGGTGTTTACCTTTCAGACATAAAGAGCAGGGTTTGATTTTCACATGGGGTAGCTGGCCAGGCTTAAAATGGTCCACAAGGGCAATTAGCGTAGTAAAACCTATTAATAAGGATTAAAAACTGAATCACCTTTAATAAAGGCTGACTTGAAGTTTTCACCATTTTCTTAGATATGGCTCTAAATGGCAGCCTGCTGTTGTGATGATCTTGCTTAATTATTGGTATAGTTATTTTAGTAATGTATCTATCCATCCACAACTCCTTTTCCCATTTTTGCACATGGGGCCGTGGTGTCACTTCAACAGTGACACTCATCTAGAGCCAAGGTTTACACCGCCAGGTGGCTAGTCCTTCCACAATAATTTTATCCATACCCCACTCACACACATGGCCAATTTAGGGTGTCCAAGCCATCTGCTGTATGCCTTTGGAATGAGAAAGGAAACCAGAACACCTGGAGGAAGCCCACACAAACACTGGGATGGCATGTAAACCAGAACACCTGGAGGAAGCCCACACAAACACTGGGGCGACATGTAAACCAGAACACCTGGAGGAAGCCCACACAAACACTGGGACAACATGTAAATAAGAACACCTGGAGGAAGCCCACACAAACACTGGGATGACATGTAAACCAGAACACCTGGAGGAAGCCCACACAAACACTGGGATGACATGTAAACCAGAACACCTGGAGGAAGCCGACACAAATGCTGGGACGACATGGAAACCAGAACACCTGGAGGAAGCCCACACAAATGCTGGGATGACATGTAAACCAGTACACCTGGAGGAAGCCCATACAAACACTTGGATGGCATGTAAACCAGAACACCTGGAGGAAACCCACACAAACACTGGGATGACATGTAAGCCAGAACACCTGGAGGAAGCCCCACAAATACTGGGATGACATGTAACCCAAAACACCTGGAGGAAGCCCACACAAACACTGGGATGACATGTGTTTACACCTGGAGGAAGCCCACACAAACACTGGGACAACATGTAAACCAGAACACCTGGAGGAAGCCCACACAAACACTGGGACGACATGTAGACTCCGCATAGAAGGCACCCCAGCTGAGAATCAAACAAGGCAATTTGTAGATGTGAAGCAACAATACTATCCACTGTGCAACTGTGCTGAAGGAAAATAATAGGAAAAACTTTATTTATGGAAGAAGGTTCACCCTTTGCCAGGGTATTTCAAAAGCAGAGATTGGCACTGCTATCTGTAGTCTAAAAAACAAGAAGCCCCCTGGCCTTTAAGATATTGCATGTGAAATTGTTTAAGTACAATGTGGGAATCTGGACTGATTTTCTGCACTGTTTATTTAACTTCTTTATCCAGTCTTTGAGTTTCCAAAATCATGGCAAGTAGGAGCGGTTGTCTACGTTTACAAAAATGGCAATATGGCTATGCTACCTAATTATAGACCAGCTGTATTTGTAAATAGCTCATGATGGTCTTTCAAAATATTATTAATGAAGGGCTCTTAAGATGAAAAATGGGGGAATTGTTGACCTGCTATAATTTGGTTTTCATGATGGTGTCTTGATAAATGAACTATTATAAATATGGAATCATCCATGGACAAAATATGTTAAAATAATGATTAAAATAATGGATACAAGCCTCTGAGCACTTATTGTAATTGTTTTTACTTGACCTTTGATGTAGTAGGTATAAGTGAAATTTAGTAAATTATGAATGATTACCTTATGCCCCCCAACTTCTTCATGTGATTAGAGGTTTCCATCAAGAGACCTAGTTTGCAGTAAGGAGTCTCCCAAAAGAGAACAGGATGGGGTGATTGCATGATCTGGTACTCTTTGTTTATGTCTCAGTCTTCTACTGCCAGCACTTAATAGCTGTGATGTTTATTCCTCTAAAATCCTTAGAACTCAGACTGAGACAGTGGCTTAAGCCAGCAATGTTGTTTGTATACTCTTTCAGCCAGGGGCCTTAGGGATAAGGTCTCAATTTTCGAGAGAGACACAGTAGATGTAGGGTTGTAGATTAGTAAGTTTACAATGAAATGTAGACTGTTGGAAAATATAGTAAGAAGAGTAAATTTTCTAAATTTAATATCAATGCCTACCTCCTGTGTTGATTCATTTTAATATTTGCGGGTCACCTTTCGTATTCATATAGAATGGGATGAGCACAGAAGACAGGTTCAGACTTCTGACTGAGCTTTAAATGCTTTAACACTTATGAGTGTTTCATTCATTCTCTAGTTGTATTGTAACTGCCATGTTTAGAAACAGGTCATTCCTTAATATATGTTCCCATGTGAGTTTGTGTGGCTAGAGTGGGAGCTTTGCTGATTTGATGGCTGTGATTTGTACTGAAGCTGCTAAAATCCTTCCCTAGATTATATCTGAGATTGGAGCTGGGGCTGTATCAAATACTATCCTTTAGAGAACGCCGTTACTATCAGTGTATTAAATTACAATAAGTTCCAGTGTCCCTAGTCATGTATGAGATGTTCCAGGAAAAGACTTGGTTGGATTGTGGCATCCATAATAATGAGTTTTTATTTCCGATTACAAGAAATCTGTGGCAGTGTGGCTTTGAACAGGTGTGGAATTGTGGAGAAAAGATGTTTGAGAAGTAATTGCATACAGAAATGAGTTTAGAATGGTGATCTCAAAAGCTTTTCTTGAGCTTCTGATGGAGAGGGTTTGGTTCCCTGCAAAATCAAACATGTTCATCAGTCTGTTTGCTGGTAGTGATTTGAAGTGCATTAATTTGCTACTTTAAATTATGCAAGACTGAAAACTTTATCTTTAAATATGAACTATACAACAATAATACCGCAAATAAATTGTTGTGAGATGAAGCTGACATTCTGGACCTCTGTTTATATGGAGAAGTAGCTAGGCAAGATCCGCAGTGGAATTTACCATTTTTTGGCACTGTACTTTAAGTTAATAACAAGTTATTAGGTTGTAACTCTGTAGAGGACTCCTAGGATGAGAATCAGAAGGGTTTAGTGTGTGCGGGAAGCCTTAGCAAAGCCATTTTGTTATGTGTTTGTGTCTCTGTCTGCATCTGCCTGCGAGGTCACAGTAGAAAGGCTAGTAAGTGGATATGCAAGGTGTGTGTGTATGTGCGTGTGCGTGTGCGTGTGTGTGTGTGTGTGTGTGTGAGTGTGTGTGTGTGTGTGTGTGTGTGTGTGTGTGTGTGTGTGTGTGTGTGTGTGTGTGTGTGCGCCCTTGCGTGTGTGCATGTGCATGTGTGCGTGTGTGCGTGTGTGTGTGTGTGTGTGTGTGTGTGTGTGTGTGTGTGTGTGTGTGTGTGTGTGGGCGGGAGTGTCTATGTGTATGATCATGGTGGCTGTGTGTCTGTGTATGCATGAATGTCTATGTGTAGGCGCACTGTCATACATCCACATTCCCCTAGATTAATGAGAAAATCCTGCAACAATGGTCAATAAGCGACTAAAATACAGGGATAACTCCTTATGTTGTGACACTTAAAAAAAATTGCATCATGAAAGACATGAAACAGCTTGAACACAAGACACCAGGGATAACTCTTTATATTTTGTCTTAAAGGCACTCAGATATTCAAAACATGTACCCTTGCACATCACACAGAGAATATCAGTCCTCTGTACCACCACTAGACACCAGCAATACTTTAAAATATTACCCAAGTCATTTGTAAAAAAACATGAAAAGTAATAGTGTTTGTGAGTGAGGTTCAAACCCTGCAGCCTTGGCAAACTAGACAGTACACTAAGTGATCAGTTAGTATAACACAAAATAATTATGAAACTGTAAGTGAGGGGTTTAAACCCTGCAGCTTTGGCACAGAGCACAGCAGCACTAGCCCGCTACACTAACTGATCATTTAGTATGCCAGAGGTTGTTCTATACAATAGTAAATATGAAACTCTAATCTCTGACAGCATTCAGTAACTGCAACACATTGTGAGTTGTGAGGGACAGGCTATGTATAAGCAACAACAGCAGCTGCATCTTAAATAGTCAGGGGCAGACAACTGAGATGGATGGGGGTGTCTCCATGTAATGGGAGGCTGTGATCCAAATCTAGAAGGAGTACTAGATGGTACCAGGGAGAATTTTTAAAGTATTACTTGGATTTGGTTAAAAGGTTAACAGTGCATTGAATCTAGCATCACGAATGAACACTAAGGAGAATAAACCTCTATTGCCTGTAATAACTGACTAACTTTAAGGATTTGTGACTTATGAGGACAACACAAACAATTAGAGATCTGCCAAGCAGTCTAAAGGTCCATGCCCCTGCAAGTGTCCGAAATGCAAAATGTCAACACACAAGAGTGAGTCCGTTCAAATGTCCATGTACCCAACACCACACCCTCTGACATTGTAAACCCCCAGCACAGTTATAAAAAGTAAAACATTTAATTTTTTTTTTCTAATTCCTGATATAGCTGCCCGTATTTGCGCGGGTGTGCGTGGGTGTGCCCATTGCTTAGCTGCAGTTAGCAATCCCGACATGGACGAGCATAAGAAGGAATGTTTATGCAAAATACGCCAAATAGCAATAGCGTAATGGTAGAGCGTTCACACAAAGAGGAGGCATTCACGGTTCGAGTCCCACCACTCCCCTTCCTATTTATGTTCTAAATTAGCATACGTAATAATTCCTGACATATATGATTAAAATTTTACTAAAAAGCATTGAAATGGTCTATGTATCAGTGAACAAAATATATATTTATAAAGGATTCTGACAGATAATTGCCCGTAGTTAAGCAGCGCTTTACCCAGTGCAATATAGTTGCCTGCAGTTAAGCAGAGCTGTACCCAGAGCAATATAGGTGCCCGTAGTTAAGCGTGCTTTACCCAGCGCAATAGAGTTGCCCATAGCTAAATAGCGCTTTACCCAGCACAATAGGTTTGCGCAGAGGTGCGCATCGTGCCAAACAGCGCACCATAGGGCAACGTGGCGCAACGTAGAGCAAAGTTGCCTTAACACAGCCACGCCCCCTAGCCTGTCTGGGCAGTAGTAAAATAAAATGCAATGACAAGGTTTGAACTCAGGACTCTGTGCACCATAATGAAAGTACTGAACCACTAAGCCATGATAGCTTAGGATAAGCAGCCACTGTTAACATACATATACTTATAAATGGTAGATTAACCATTACTAAGCAGGTTTGCAGTCAGCCGAGAATTTTCAAAAATGGACAATCACAAAAAAGTGTGGGAAATGTGGCATATTTAAGCCCCATAGGGGGGAATACTCGCCATAACTGATTGTAGCTCCCATCTGCAGTTAGAATGGCTGGTGCTGGAGAGGGTACACACTTTCGAGTGCAACGTTGGGGCATCGAGGAGTTGAAATACATGGTTTGGCTCCTTGTACACCATCATGAGTCAAGACTCCTGCAGGGCCAGTTCCAAAGGACGGAGTACAAGGCAGAGGCTTGGAACCGGTTAGCTCATGACCTCACCAGTGTCACAGGCGTTCCTCGGACTGGTGAGCAGGTCCATCACCGCCATGCAGACCTGAAGAGACGGAAGCAGGACCTACTGAACCAATGGATACAGGAGGCCTGTGGGATGCAAGATGTCCCAATACTGAGTAGGTAGCCATGGAATGCAGTATGTAAGAATTGCTAATTGATTCTGTATAATGGATAGGTATGTCTTAATATCCCTTCATTTACTTCACAGTTGCAGGTGTCCATGCTGCGAATCAGCAAGCCTATGCAGATAGGCTGCTAAAGCTGCACCACCAGGCAGGTTAGTGATTATTCTGCATGCATTGTTATATAAAATACATGAGAGAGTCTGAAAGAAATTGTTGTAGCCCAATAATACAGCCATAAAATGCCCTGAATAATTCCTCTGCATGTACTGTTATATAAAATAAGTCAGAGAGCCAGAAAAAGGGCGTAGTAACCTATTAAGAAAGGTAAAATATGTCTTGAATAATATCTCTGTAGGTACTGTCATATCAAATAAGTGAGAGAGCCTGAAAAAGAGTGTTCTAACCTATTAATAAAGGTATAATATGTCTTGAATATGTCTTCCATATGCACTGTAATATCAAGTAAAGGAGAGAGCCTGTGGAAAAGTGTGTAATGTAATTAATAAAGGTATAAAACCTGGAGTGTGTCTGTGTCACTTACTTTGAAATGTTGTTGTACCCTTGAATTATACAAATAGTACTGTTTTAATAAGTGCTGGCAACCCACAGTTGGGCAGTCCCATCTAAAGTGGTTGATGGAAGTGCTAGTAGCTGTGAAGCATATATATATTCCTCAACAGTCAGTTACTGGCTGGCATGCATAAGAAAATCTGGCACACGAGTAGCTTGCTAATTAGATCCCTAGAAATGTGAGTGTGCTACACGAAATGTAGGGCTCTGTACAAATCTAACTGAAAATGTCATGTGAACACACTCAGATATGTAGATAAAGAAATATAAATACACTCAATAAATATGTAGCAGTAACATCTGCATCTTGGACAGTTAGTATGTCAGATATAGGAGAGGTATATAATGAACTAGCCAAACACATTACACAACCTAATGCATACATGTAGGGGATATACACCTGCAGTCAGTAGGAATGTAGTGTAGACTAAAAGTACTTATAAGATGTTAATTGAGGTTTCTTTCTACATCCTACTGTATGTGCATAAACAATGCAATTCCACAACTCAATGGGTATCTGTAATCTCAAAACATTTTTTGGGACATATGTCTATAAATACCTGCATTCACTTTGATGCATGTGCCCTGTTCAATCACCACAATCATGGTGGCCTGTTGCACCAATCATCCCTGCATGCTGTTGGAATCTTCACTGTTGTTCAATATATGCATGTGTTATGCTTGCTGTTCAACTGTTGGAACCTTGGTGTGTTGGGTTAATGGGAATATTACTGCATGCTGTTACAACTAATTTGGAATGGTGTTGTTTATGTTGTAATTAAACACACGTAATCACAGAACGTATGGGAAGGCTGGTCCCAGCAGACCCACTTGTCTCTCCTCAGCTGGTGATTGCACCAGGCACCAGCAGGTCTGGTACCCAGCCCGGGCTCCCCTCCTCCGTTGGTCCTGTGCCACCTTCAGGTGGAAGCGCTGCAGGGAATGGGGCTCATCCCCCCCATGCAAGCATGGGTGGAGAAGGGCCACCTGTCACCCTTCAAAGGGTCCGGGCTGTGGTGCATAGGGAGATCCAGCGTTCAGTCGCTGATCCCCTATGCCAGCTTGAGGCGAGAGTGGCACGTCTCATGGGTGAGCCTGCTCATCCTACGCAGCCCCCAGCACAGCCACCCTCGGGCTGTGAAGGTGCAGTGGTGACTGCCCATGGGTGGGGATCTCAGTTCCACTGTTACCATCTGTGGGCTCATGGGCTTGCGATTTTCAAACATCCGTCCCCGTCAATTGTGTTCACCCACCCCATGTGTCATACACCGCCCCTGTATGCATCTTGTTTGTTTTGTCTGTTTACCTCCCCAACCTACCTCCCCAAATATACCTACTTCCTCTACCTCACTTTCCACACTCACCTGAAAAAAAAAAAAAAAAAGGGCAATCTGTACCCACAAAAAAATTACGCCCCATACATAGCTGCCCATTTTGCACACATGTCCGCTGGACATGTACACTGATAATTCCAATTGGCAGTACAACATACTTTGTTGTCTTCAACCCTCTCTCAGGGGTGGAGAGGTTTCAAATTTAACTCCAAAGTTATTGCACATAAACAGCTGTTGCTGGTAAAGAAATGGGCAGCTATGAACCTTCCCTACACCTGTCCTGCACATCACAAGCTTATTTCCCTACTGTCTTTCCCTCTTTGTACCCCCTTTTTCACCACTTTCCTATCCCCCATTTTCTTTTCTTTCAAAGAAATTAGCACAGGGTTAGTGGGAGTAAGCACTTTTAAGCAGTAGTAAGTGGGATTAAGCGGGTGTGCGCATGTGTGCACTTAGCTTAGTATTGCTAAGCATCGCGCAAACCCACGCAAACCCACGCAAACCCGCTTACAACTGCTTAAAAGTGCCTTAGTCACTCTATGTCTGGGCCCTTGTTCTGCTCAGCAGCAAAATAAAATACCTTTGTCAGTCCGAAACCCCAGACCATTGACACTATAGACTGCATGAATTACCACTATGCCGCAGCAGATACACAATAACCTGGTGCTCAAATAAATATATCATGCATTACAATGACTGAATGTAAAGGAAAAATAGGAAGGCCATAACACAAAGCTTGTTCTGTGGATCTTTACCAGCAATTGTTGTGGAATGCATTACATGAGTGTGATATGAGAAGCAGCCATTCTAGCAGCAAATAATGTTACAGAGGCACCCCCCACATAGTATCATAGCAGGACAAACAGTGGCAAATCTGATTAGGGCAGAGGCTATACTACCTAACTGTGACTACTTTACATGGATGCCCCTGATTGTGAAACATATTTAAGCTGTGTCCCTCTGAATTCTTCTGAAAAGTACTGACGTCAGTCAGAAAGGTAGGGTATTACACAATGAATGCTGACAATAATAACAGTAGACACCGCTTGTACTTCATAAAAGGAGTACTAATCCATATGCACTGCTTCACACAAGTCTACACTTACTGTCTCTATTATGTGTAAGGTATACTTCACTTTTCACTACCTATCCCTGACTCCATGCAAAGATGTATCTGAGTCTTTCATAGGCCTGGCAGAGGCACAAACACACAGGCATAGCAGCTATCCTGCTGTTACACACTCTGCAAATAGCTTTAGTAGGACTTCCACAAGCATACCCTTATGTAGGAGTACAACACAGAAATACCAAAGGATGTAGCCATGTACTGGTAGCAACTGACTGTAACAATGCCATTGTACTAGTGATGAAAACACCTGTGGGTTGCACAGACAAAGAATAACAGTGTAACATTTGACTACCATCTGGATAGGTTCACAGTTGGGAACTATGCAGACAGACCACCTGCCTTGATAAACTAACAGGCACACACCAATCCTTTAAGTCCAGTAAGATAACATTCACACAATAATACATAATGCTCTCTGTATGTCAGCAACCCCCCCCCCCACTTTAAATACACTTGTGTGTTTAGGGTCTACCAATGATGTAGGTAGGCATACACAGTACTGGAATTGTCCAGTTGTCCTGTGAACCCTGTGCTAATGTCAACAATAAAACCACAAACCCCGCAGAAGTGAGTACATTAATATTCACAGTATAACAGTTCACAAACAGTTCATGTGCCAAAAGAATACTTCTCAATAACTACATTTGTATGGCAGTTAATTATATGAGTAGAAAATAAACTACATAGTCATATAAATGTTGTGTAAGCATTTGTAGGGGTGAGTTAAACTCTACACTGATAGCTCTGTATTGCAAGTGGCAACAGTCAGGTCTGAGTACAATACGTACATCACTGTCTACACCTCTAGCTTCAGATATAAGAAGTATACCAACCTTCTGACTTACACAACAGTGTCCACAGCAAACAAGCATGGGCCCACTCTGGAAATCTGAAAGGGCTACACCTACATACCTTAGCAATTTATAGCATTGGGTTGCTATGACAGTGAGTACTGCAATTACCACACAGCAGGCTGTATGCATTTACCAAATGCTGGGCACCAATTGGTGCAGAGGGCATCACATGCACATGCGCAGATACCTATAAAAGCAGACTGTACTTGCTATCCTCACATGCAATCATTACATTGCACGAGTCAGTAACTCTAGAACCCCTGGAGAGTAGTGACAAACTTTATTACTTAATAAAGAAATCTTTACTTAAGTAAAAAATATATTTACTTAATTATAACCTAAATATATTAATTAAGAAAAAAACTTAATTAATAACCAATAATAGCAACTAAGTAAAAAACTTTACTTAATAAATAAAAAAAAAATTGTCAAAGCATACATAGACGGACCTGAAAGTGAGTAACAGGTATGTAACAGATTTGTAGTTACCGGCAAGTAGTAGATGTTTATGAATAGTACTGTACATACTCTGAAACATGCATATGTGGCAGCAATAGGTATGTATGCAGTGATGCCACACATAACTACTCCCATGGACAAATTAGTGTGTAGCTGTGTGCAGTGGGCCATAACTGTAACATATGTATCTCAGCATTATATGTTGAACATCTGAACATGTTATCTATGGTCTGTACAGTACTGTGTATAATGGCAGTTTGGGGGAGTAGTGCAAACACCTATATAAACTTGGATGTGACAGAGTAAGACATGCATGATAGTCAAATAATGTGTTGCTTAGCATTGGCAACTGCTGTACCAGGCTAGTATAGTAATGTTAGCATTTGCAGCTATATATACTCCATGTACTATTACTGTATGCACACATGTGACAACTGTCCATGTTGTAGCAAGGCCCAACAGGTCATCCGTGAGGTGTATGGACTTACAACAGTGTGGACCCTGTGTGTGTATGGCACACACATATGAAGAGATATTTATGTGTCTGATAAATTAGCATCTGAACATGTGCATAGAGCAAGGGACATACTGCAACTGTTTGTGAAGGGTGGACATTTATATGTCGGTGCAGGTTGTTATGTGCATATTTATATGTAGGTTGTAGTGCGTGGCAAAAAAGACAGCATACAGCGCTGGCATATGACATGTGGTGTTTAAATGCCATGGGTATGATTTGTTAGGTTTTTAGTCTTCCAGATAGGGGGTCCTGCTAAAGGTACATGGGCTGAGAATACCTTCCATGCATTCTGCACAAGACTGTGCAATATCATTACATAACTGCATCCCTCTCAACCTTTGCATAATTGATATTCCCACCATGAAAGGTGGACTGTATATGTGCCTATATGTATATCTATATGTACACCAATGGATGTTCATATGTACGCTCAAGCTCAATGTTGTAAACGTATTGCCATCCCTTTTGTTAAAAAACCTGTACCCATGAACTACCACATAGGTGGTAGTCTACTCAACCCGAAAGTGTGATAAGAGACTACAGGACACAGGTGGACAGTAGTGTCCCTATTGATAATCATAGTGCCACACAAGTCATGTAAACTGAGTACGGTCCACATGTCATCAGAAAAGGTGTGTCATCCATGGAAAAAGAGGTCAGTGTTCCACTGTACTCATCAGTCATAACACCCATCATAGAGTACATTGGCCCTGTTGGTATGTACCTCAGAAGACATCCACAGCAACTGTAGATGCCAGACACATACCTCACAAAGAGTATTACCAGACTCAAAATGATGCCTTATGCAGACTGTCTTACAAAACCACAGCTACACTGTGTCGCATGCCGCCTACCCAGAGGCAACCTCTGCCTAACATACAAAGCTATGCCAAACCCACAGGTGTTGGACATGCTCCTTATAAACAGATTAAACTCCATACAAGCTACACACTGTACTGATCTAAACCCTGTAACGTCAAAAAGCAGAACATGCTGGAGTGGTACATTATCATCTCAGACACATACCATACTCTGGAACTAACCACCTATCAATAGCAAATGAAGGTCCTCAATAGCAGTTGTCATGAATAATCATGATGAGTGGATGTGAGACAGGAAACACAATGCGGGACTCACCTCTGTGGCTCTGCATGACAGGGGCATATGAACCTACATTACATGGGTGTTGAAGGGCAGGGGACCATATGGCTAGGCTTCCATAGGCCCTACGGATAATAGCCTATTAGCTACCTAGGACCTGGTACACACACACATGTACTTGTTGCGTTACTTGCTATGTGAGGTTGACTGGGTGTGATGGTGAATGTGTAGGCAAATGTGTCAAAGTTGTGTATATGTGTGATAGCCTAGTGGGAAACTGTGTATATCATGGTATGTAGTGTTGTAGCTCTAATCCCAGCAAAAGATACATATGCTATTGCTAGGCAGGAAAAGCAGTAAGGCATATGGTGTGATGTAGTCCCATGGTGTTGACCGGAGTGTGCCATTGTAGGCTTAAGCAGTACATGTATGCTTATTCATTGTTAACACTAGTGAATACAAATCCCATATGAACTGTAATACTACCTGAAGCTGTAGGCCTAAACAGCACAGTATGGTTTATATCCACATTGCTTGGAAACACTGTTTTGTTTGTTACCTGTAGTCCTCACACATTACATACCTCAGGCATGAGGTTTTGTAGGTGCTGACACACAGTACTGTATGTTACACAGGTAAAAATAATCTGAGTTTCCATACCTTTGTGTCTTTTAGATATGTCTGATGTGTGTGTGGGTATGCCTGTAACATGGCCTTGGTGGTATGTGTGTCACAGGATATATGTGCATATCTAGCAACATGTATAGTGTAGTACAGCAGTATGCCACATATGGTGATGAATGTGCCATTTGTTATTGAGGGGTTTGCTATCAACAAGTAGCGTGGTGTACTGGTAGTACTGTAACTGTACTTTACATTTATTTAAATGGATGACAAATGTCTGCATGCATTAGCTTCATATACACCCCCTGTGGCTAGGTGATGCATTATGTCACATACAGTGTGCCATGTACTGTTGTATAGTCTTACATACTGGTTTCACCTTTTTGCTGTGCAGAACACGGTTTGGTATATAGTATGTGCCAGGCACTGTCAGGCAGTTTTGGACTGAGCAGTCCTATGTGGTATTAAAAGTGTGTGGATCTACTGACAGTCAATAGGTTGCTATATATAGCATTTCATTGATGTCTGTACTTTAGCGTAAGTGTGCCACATGACTTGCTCACAATTACTGTTTTATTGTCTTCCAGGAATATGTCTCACAACAGGAAACCTGCCTATTCCCCTGAGGAGGAGGAGGAGGTCATCTTTGATGCCCTGATACATCATTACAACCTGCTGTTCTCCAGATCCAGCCAGGACCAGCATGGGCGCACTGCACTGTGGCAGGATGGTGTCCATCAGGTGAATGATGTAGGCATGCATAACCGGACTTATGAGCAGGTATGCCATCACTGCAGTGATTTAATCAGACATGTCCATCAGCATGCCTCCGATGTCCACAGACAACAGCTTGCCACAGGTGGTAGAGCATCAACACATCCCCCCCTCACCAGAGTGGAAGAGCTGCTCCTCAGCATGGTAGCTCCCGGCCAACCAGTACAACAGACATGTGTCATCATGGAGGCCGGAGTCACCCAGCATGTAGCTACAGAGCGTGCAGGTAACATGGCATATCTGTAGACTACTGTTAGATCAATTGTTAGAACATACATTTATCAGATGTGTACTGTGTATTCGGAAGCTGTGGAGCCTGGTTTCATGCAATACTGATAATTTGGAACATCATTTGTATGCCTGTGACTGTCACCTCTTGTACTACTGTGAAATTGCAAACACACAGCAGCAATGCCATAGTTGTTGACACTGACAAACTGTCTCATATCCTTGTAGGTCCCTCTGGTGTGATAGCAAGACAGCACACCCATGCTGGTGAGTGTTCTACATTTAATATAGCATATAACATGTGCATGTCATAGGAGACTTGTAGGCTATATACACAAGTAAAACACCTACACATAATGCATGCTCTGCATGTTCTCTGTGAGACTATGCACATCCCAGTAACATGAGTATCCGCCTCAAACACATGCAATATACAGAGCATCCCAACCAATTGTGGTACACTGTAGTGGACATTGTATAGGCAGAGTCAATACACATGCACACAACATACACCACTTTGTCATATGCAGTAAGTGTTAATATGATACACATGGCGTATGTAGACACCTGCTGTAATGTCATACTCCAGTATCCCAAATGTCATCAACACAGTACACATACTATACCTGAGGGGTAGAGGCCTTTCATGGGGCAGTGTGACACGCTTCAACACACAACACATTCATGTTAGGCAATGCTCCCTAGTGAACACCTTACATACCCATGTAACAACTGGCTGTGAAATGGTTAATGTAGCCAAAATGGTGCAGGTCAGGTACAGCAGGATAGTTGCCAGTGTGACATACATTAGTGGCCTTGAGTGACCACATGATGCTGCCTGATGATGGCTCATGGTACTACACTACATCCAGTTACAGTAACTACAGTACTACACATAGCATTCATTGCTATACACCTGACAGTTGTGTGCATCCGGCCATGGTATGTATACCTATGAGTGATGGTGCACAGGACATTGGAAAGCATTTCATACTTGCACAGCAATGTTGTGTCCATGTACACATTGTGTTCCAAGGTGAGGCCAATCATTGAACAACACACATGCATCAACGACATGTATATTGTTATCAACAAGGACTCTCCACACTCGCACTGCATGCTGTTGAGCAACACACATCCTGCATGCTGACACGTGTGATAGGACTCTTTGGCTTGTGATGCTGTACTCCCATCAACCACTAATTAATATGTTCCGTATTGCTGTTGGTGTGTGTGTGTGTGTGTGTGTGTGTGTGTGTGTGTGTGTGTGTGTGTGTGTGTGTGTCAACTTGACTGAGTAGTGTATTTGTGTGCATGTGTTCATGTGTGCATGTGTTCATGTGGTCATGTGTTCATGTATGCATGTGTGCATGTGTGCATGTGTGCATGTGTTCATGTGTTCATGGGTTCATGGGTTCATGTGTACATGTGTGCATGTGTGCATGTGTGCATGTGTGCATGTGTGCATGTGTTCATGTGTGCATGTGTACATGTGTTCATGTGTACATGTGTTCATGTGTGCTAACATCCTGTACAGATTGTGAAGTGTGTTTCCTGTCTTCCTCTCACAGGAGCTGAGGTATTGTTGGATGAGTGCAGCAGGGAACCTGAAGTCACTGCCACAAATAGTGGACATGATGACACATGTGTAGTGGCACAGGCAGGTTTGTCAGGGTCTGTCATTGGTCTGCCAATCGACAGTACACAGCTGTCCACCCCATCTATGTGCACATTCATACTGCCAATACATCCCTCAACACCAATGGCCTTAGTGGAGGAACAGCATACAGTAGGCATTGACCAAGATAGTGTGGTATCTATGGCACATGCAACCCCACACAGCAGCCATACCCAGACACCTGGAATGGTACCACATAGGCATATGTCCAGAGGTTCACATGAGAGCACTGCTGGTCGCAATGCCCCTGGCAGATGTGCCCCCACAGGTCTCAAAACATCAGCTATGTTCCAGGCTGTAATGCAGGCATGGCACATATGTAATGGTACACCAGGCAGGGACTAAGGGTGCAGAGGGCTCACAACACTGCTATCAATGACAGTATCTGTGACCTTGCTGGTGCCATCTGTAATTACACCGAGGTCATTGATAGACGTTGGGGGGAGACACTAGATGTCCTCTGCAATGTAATGTCCATGTGCCACAACAGTGCAGGATGGCTGAGACGTCGATGTGGACATATGCCAGCAACATCATCAGCTGGCACTCGTTGCGGACGACACACAAGTCCCATCCACTCCCGTAGTGGCAGTACCAGCCCCAGCAATGTTGGGGCTGGGCTGTCAATAGACCGTCCTAGATGACCACGTGCACGTGGCTCTGGCCAGTCCCAGCAGGGATATGTGTCCAGTCGACATCCCTCTGCATCTGACAATAGTACCCAGTCTGGCTTGGTACCCAATACTGTCCGTGGCACCCCTGGCAGGCATAGGTACTGTGTCCGTGGCCGGAGACAGTGATCTGTACAGCCTGGCAGGTACAGTCCATGGCTGTCCCACAACCTCCCGTATTTGGCAGCCACAAGGTGGAACTGTGTGCATGCAGGCACACACACATAAACCAAACACCTAGGGCTAACACATACACACACATTACACCAACATTGACTCATACTGTACTGTTGTCCCTCACACACACACACACACACACACACACACACACACACACACACACACACACACACACACACACACACACATACATGTCGATTGGATGGGTCATTGTCGGGCTCTGGCAAACCATTAACACACCCTGTGCATATAATGAAACTGTGCCACCTCCTGTCATCTGTGACAATGATGCAGGAACAGGCTTACATGGTGCTGATGCACAGGGTGACCTAATAGCAGTGTAGCAATGTTAGCGTGTTGTTAACAGCAAAGTGTACTGATATCCTTGTAGGTATATCTGAGCAGGCATGATGCATTAAAGCTATGATTATCAATGTAGTATTATTTACACCAGTGTTAATTCCAAGACTGTATTGTCTGCCCATGTGCCACTTGGCTGATGTGTGCAGTACTGGCAGCATGTGTTGGTGAGTGGATGGTACATGTGTGATGTGCAGTACAGATTTGCAGGTGTACATTTGTGAACATGATGGAGGTGCACTGTCTGCATGTATGTGCATAGTGGACACATGTGAAGGTGACATGCCCTGTATTACACAGTGTTAACACTTCATATTTCCTATTGGCAGCCAGTATGCATTTTACTACACATATGTTACAACTTGGGTAGACGTGTGTATGACATGGTTTGACACTATGCTGTGGGTGATACTGTTTATATCGGTCATTGTTTTGCATTCTGGTAGTATACATAACCTCAACAGCCTGATTTTACCCAATCATTAAATGATGTCTTGACAACTGACACACAGATGTAAGATACACAGTAGCATTTGAGTCCTTCCGGTACTATACTATACCAGTAACCAGTGGTATTGCCCGCCACCCATTCCTGGGAACCACTCCTGTTTGGCATGTAGCCATCATAGGTACAAGCAAACACACTAGGGATATGGTCATCCAGATCTGGTAATGCATACAGTGGCCTACAATGCATTCTCCGGATGAGACACTTATCCTCCACAAGGGTATCATACAGACAGATACCTGTTGACCAACCCATGCTGTAAAGCTATAAGCCAACTATAGCATAGTCATCCACATTTACTATACATAGTATCCTGACAGTACCACATTGTTAGCCCTCAACATGTAGCAGGGGTACCGATGTGTACATACAGCCACATGTTATGTCATCTGTCCTTTGGTATTCACATTTCCAAAGGTATGCTGATGTCCCTCAGTGCATCACATAAGCATGGAGGGGTCTGTATGCATATCCACAGAGGTGTTGTACACCTGCAATGAATGGCCATTATTGACAGACTGTGTTGTGTTTGAACACGTCTGACATATGCCCCAGGCATGAACACTCACTCACACTATTCTATAGAAACTGTCATGGGTGTGTGTGACACAGATGACCTAGGCTACTGATCACTACAGTGGCTGGCCTTGCCACATACATACATATGTGACCTAAGGTCTGAGAAGCAGCAGCACAGACTGTCAATGGTAACAGATGTATTCGTAGAAAGCAGGCTTCACACCTATGAACTAATTGAGGTCACATGTACATATATGTATTTGCCACACAGATACCAATTGAGGTCACATGTACATATATGTATTTGCGACACAGATACCTGAAGTGTGCAATGCACATACTGTTGTTTTACTGATATTTTATACAGTTGTAAAAGCAAAACCCACAACACATTGACCAACAGTGTCACACAAACACACTCAGCAATTGCAGGATTCAAATCCCTACCTAACTATGTTATGATACTAGACAGATCCGCATTAACATGATGCTATATGCTTTACTGGAAGTTTTCATTTCCACTGCTGTATTTGTGGGATACTGACATCATCAGACTTGCCAAAGAGGAGATTACCTCTTTGAATGTGTTTTCCCAGTCTCCAAAAGGGCACTTCTCTCAAAGGAAATTACACACACACTTAGCAAATGCAGGATTCAAACCCCTACTTAACTATGTTACGATTCTAGAGGGGCACGTTTAACACACCATGCTATATGCTTTACTGGGTGATTTAATGTCCACTGCTGTATGTGTGGGATACTGACATCATCAGACTTGCCAAAGAGGAATTTACCTCTTTTAATGTGTATTCCCAGTCTCCAAAAGGCCACTCCTCAAAGGAATCACACACACACACACACCACCCACTGAGCAATTGCAGGATTCAAACTTAACTATGTTGTGACATTACAGAGATCGCATTAACACGACACGCTATATGCTTCACTGGGAGCTTTCATCTCCACTGCTGTATTTGTGAGATACTGACATCATCAGACCTACCAAAGAGGAGTTTATCTCTTTTAATGTATTTTCCCAGTTTCCAGAAAGGAATCACACACACACATTGAGCAATTGTAGGATTCCAACCCTTACCTAACTATGTTATGATATTACAGAGATATGCATTAACATGACGCTATATGCTTTACTGGGAGTTTTATCTCCACTGCTGTATTTGTGGGATACTGACATCATCAGACTTGCCAAAGAGGAGTTTACCCCTTTTAATGTGTTTTCTAGCCTCCAAAAGGGCACTCCTCTCACAGGAGATCACACACACACAAACTGAGCAATTGAAGGATTCAAACCTCTACCTAACTATGTTATGATATGACAGAGATACGCATTAACACAACACGCTATATGCTTTACTGGGTGTTTTCTTTTCTCCTGCTCTATATGTAGGATGCTGACATCATCAGACTGGACATGGTAATGTGGGTGCACTTTGTTTTATGCAATCCCAGGAATGAACCATGTGGGTCAGCAGGTGTTAACAGCTTGAATAGGACTCCACAATTCTTAGCTTGTGTGATCTCTTTGTAGACAAATTTTCATTCCTTCATATGACAATACATATTTATGCACAGGTTGTTGATTTTGTGGATACAACATGTGTCTGTGATGTTGATAAAGGGCTATTCAGAGTCTATGTGGGACATATGTAGCTCTCTTCAGTGATGTGTGTCCTGGGTGGCTGCCTTGCAAACAGTCTAGCAGGTTTGGGAACCATGATCTGCCCATGATCATACCACAGTTGGTAGGGCTGTGTGTTTGTCGGCTTCAATAGCTCTATTTATGACTTCAATCATGATGGACTCAATGGCCTTGCAGATCAGACATCATAGGCTTATAGGACTATAGTTCCCATGGTCTGTTGTGCACCAACACTTGTGGGGTGTGCCATATGTTGCTGTAACACATTCAACAGTTTCAGATCCTGTAGAGAGGGTGAGGCTCAACAGACTGTTCAGGTGCAGGGTCTGTTTGTTCTGTAGTTCACTTATGACATATAGGGAAACAATGTCATCCAATTGATGCCATGTTTTTGGCTTTGGAAGGAGCTGTTTACCCATTCTACATGTGACATCTCCTGGTATGATGATAGGGACATTTGTCAGTGGGAGGTGGGTATGTATGTATGGACCTGTCTGACAGGATGTCGGCATTGTCAGTCAGGTAGAGTTGGCCCTGACTCAGGACATATATGAGCGTACATTGCTGTGTATGACATAGCTGAAGGAAGTGTCATGGTTCTGTCTGGACTCCTTACGCAGATAATCTTTCCAAAACACCAACAAACCTGAGCACTAAACCCTGTTATACTCTTTTACACACTTAACACCCCACTGATCCCTTTTGATCAGTCAACAGAGAGTATGTCATCATAATATCCTGGCATGTCCAAAGGTTGGTTTTGTGTGTACTCTCCAGTCCAGCTGGTGAATATGGGACTTTTGAGGCAATGTTACAACTGCCTTATGTACACAGACAACCCTCACCTCCTCCCAACAAACTCAGATATATGTGAGAGATGCAACTATATAGACAAACAGGAGGCTGAGCTCTCTCGACCCATGACCAGCACAGTCTATAAGGTGGTGAAGGTAACCACACACACCACAAATCCAGTCTCACATAGACCTACTGCAACAGCAAACAAAATACATTACCATACAAATACATACTTGAGGCTCTAAATAATATCTGCCTAAGCAGCAGACACCACCTAAGCAGACACCCAAACAACTGCTACCCCACAACAATACCCACATATCACATGGTTCACAAAGTCAGTGTGCCACACAGTCACTGTCCTTAGGGCTAGACAACACACCTACTACACTTGTAATAGGTGACTCTATTGTCAGAAACACTGACGTCACACTCACCAGGCTGAACAAGGAGAAGGACACTTTGAGCTGTCTGTCGGGTGGCAGGTTCTGCCACATTACACATGCACTCAGGTCACTCCAAAGCAAGTACAAATATGGCTCCATCATTGTCCATGCTGGTGTGAATGACCTCAGACATTCCTTCCTGGACTACATGACAAGAGACATAGAGGAGCTCTCTGATCATGTAACCCAGGCCAGTATGACCCTGACCTTGTGTAGCATCTTACCCTCACCATGAATGATGGCACAGTATACAGACAAGCTGATCAATTGTAAACAGCTGGCTAACATACTGGTGTCATTCAAAGGGATCCAGTGTCTGTTAGCCTGACATGACATGCTCGACATGCCACGTAGCCGCTTTGGACAGCTTGCAACTGTCACCCCTGGACTTTCGAATACTGGCTAAGGCTGTTGCCACCCCCACAGTGCCTTTTATGGGCAAGGCTCAAAAGACAAACCCACTTCTATAGACAATACAAGGTAAAAGACACTACGGGTAATGCTGCTCAACACCAGATGTCTAGACCTCAGAATGCATGCACTCAAGACTCTCCTCAGTATGGGGAATGTCGATATCTGTGCAGTAACAGACACCTGGTTCAGGCTCCCAAAAGCACACCAGCACTACCAGGTTATACTTCATACCATGCTTTTCGGCCACAAGACTCAGACCGACCAACAAATTTAGGGGGGAGTATCCGTATACATCACAGATACACACCTCCAGGTTAGTAGCACTGCAGGAAGCATCAGAAACCATACATGTGCAACTAACAGTGGGCAAAATTGCCTTTCAGTTTGTAGCCTGCTACAGACCACCCTCCCAAACTCAGGAACCCCACTCAGCTTTCCTGGGAACACTGGAGAATATGACGGTCTCTACAGACACCATTATATGGGGTGACTTCAACTACCGAAACATTGACTGGGAATACTACTCAAGCCCCAACACCCTCGCCCAATTGTTGCTAGGATTTCTAAACCCAAATGCTATTTCACAACTGGTCACCACAACCACAAGAGGGGAAAACGTATTGGACCTGATCATCACCAACATGGGGACTCCATGTTCCACACCAGATAT
>NC_056741.1:1187283799-1187486299 GCF_019279795.1 Protopterus annectens
ACCCTTTGCCAATACATCCCTCAACACCAATGGCCTTAGTGGAGGAACAGCATACAGTAGGCATTGACCAAGATAGTGTGGTATCTATGGCACATGCAACCCCACACAGCAGCCATACCCAGACACCTGGAATGGTACCACATAGGCATATGTCCAGAGGTTCACATGAGAGCACTGCTGGTCGCAATGCCCCTGGCAGATGTGCCCCCACAGGTCTCAAAACATCAGCTATGTTCCAGGCTGTAATGCAGGCATGGCACATATGTAATGGTACACCAGGCAGGGACTAAGGGTGCAGAGGGCTCACAACACTGCTATCAATGACAGTATCTGTGACCTTGCTGGTGCCATCTGTAATTACACCGAGGTCATTGATAGACGTTGGGGGGAGACACTAGATGTCCTCTGCAATGTAATGTCCATGTGCCACAACAGTGCAGGATGGCTGAGACGTCGATGTGGACATATGCCAGCAACATCATCAGCTGGCACTCGTTGCGGACGACACACAAGTCCCATCCACTCCCGTAGTGGCAGTACCAGCCCCAGCAATGTTGGGGCTGGGCTGTCAATAGACCGTCCTAGATGACCACGTGCACGTGGCTCTGGCCAGTCCCAGCAGGGATATGTGTCCAGTCGACATCCCTCTGCATCTGACAATAGTACCCAGTCTGGCTTGGTACCCAATACTGTCCGTGGCACCCCTGGCAGGCATAGGTACTGTGTCCGTGGCCGGAGACAGTGATCTGTACAGCCTGGCAGGTACAGTCCATGGCTGTCCCACAACCTCCCGTATTTGGCAGCCACAAGGTGGAACTGTGTGCATGCAGGCACACACACATAAACCAAACACCTAGGGCTAACACATACACACACATTACACCAACATTGACTCATACTGTACTGTTGTCCCTCACACACACACACACACACACACACACACACACACACACACACACACACACACACACACACACACACACACACACATACATGTCGATTGGATGGGTCATTGTCGGGCTCTGGCAAACCATTAACACACCCTGTGCATATAATGAAACTGTGCCACCTCCTGTCATCTGTGACAATGATGCAGGAACAGGCTTACATGGTGCTGATGCACAGGGTGACCTAATAGCAGTGTAGCAATGTTAGCGTGTTGTTAACAGCAAAGTGTACTGATATCCTTGTAGGTATATCTGAGCAGGCATGATGCATTAAAGCTATGATTATCAATGTAGTATTATTTACACCAGTGTTAATTCCAAGACTGTATTGTCTGCCCATGTGCCACTTGGCTGATGTGTGCAGTACTGGCAGCATGTGTTGGTGAGTGGATGGTACATGTGTGATGTGTGCAGTACAGATTTGCAGGTGTACATTTGTGAACATGATGGAGGTGCACTGTCTGCATGTATGTGCATAGTGGACACATGTGAAGGGTGACATGCCCTGTATTACACAGTGTTAACACTTCATATTTCCTATTGGCAGCCAGTATGCATTTTACTACACATATGTTACAACTTGGGTAGACGTGTGTATGACATGGTTTGACACTATGCTGTGGGTGATACTGTTTATATCGGTCATTGTTTTGCATTCTGGTAGTATACATAACCTCAACAGCCTGATTTTACCCAATCATTAAATGATGTCTTGACAACTGACACACAGATGTAAGATACACAGTAGCATTTGAGTCCTTCCGCACTATACTATACCAGTAACCAGTGGTATTGCCCGCCACCCATTCCTGGGAACCACTCCTGTTTGGCATGTAGCCATCATAGGTACAAGCAAACACACTAGGGATATGGTCATCCAGATCTGGTAATGCATACAGTGGCCTACAATGCATTCTCCGGATGAGACACTTATCCTCCACAAGGGTATCATACAGACAGATACCTGTTGACCAACCCATGCTGTAAAGCTATAAGCCAACTATAGCATAGTCATCCACATTTACTATACATAGTATCCTGACAGTACCACATTGTTAGCCCTCAACATGTAGCAGGGTACCGATGTGTACATACAGCCACATGTTATGTCATCTGTCCTTTGGTATTCACATTTCCAAAGGTATGCTGATGTCCCTCAGTGCATCACATAAGCATGGAGGGGTCTGTATGCATATCCACAGAGGTGTTGTACACCTGCAATGAATGGCCATTATTGACAGACTGTGTTGTGTTTGAACACGTCTGACATATGCCCCAGGCATGAACACTCACTCACACTATTCTATAGAAACTGTCATGGGTGTGTGTGACACAGATGACCTAGGCTACTGATCACTACAGTGGCTGGCCTTGCCACATACATACATATGTGACCTAAGGTCTGAGAAGCAGCAGCACAGACTGTCAATGGTAACAGATGTATTCGTGTAGAAAGCAGGCTTCACACCTATGAACTAATTGAGGTCACATGTACATATATGTATTTGCCACACAGATACCAATTGAGGTCACATGTACATATATGTATTTGCGACACAGATACCTGAAGTGTGCAATGCACATACTGTTGTTTTACTGATATTTTATACAGTTGTAAAAGCAAAACCCACAACACATTGACCAACAGTGTCACACAAACACACTCAGCAATTGCAGGATTCAAATCCCTACCTAACTATGTTATGATACTAGACAGATCCGCATTAACATGATGTGCTATATGCTTTACTGGAAGTTTTCATTTCCACTGCTGTATTTGTGGGATACTGACATCATCAGACTTGCCAAAGAGGAGATTACCTCTTTGAATGTGTTTTCCCAGTCTCCAAAAAGGGCACTTCTCTCAAAGGAAATTACACACACACACTTAGCAAATGCAGGATTCAAACCCCTACTTAACTATGTTACGATTCTAGAGGGGCACGTTTTAACACACCATGCTATATGCTTTACTGGGTGATTTAATGTCCACTGCTGTATGTGTGGGATACTGACATCATCAGACTTGCCAAAGAGGAATTTACCTCTTTTAATGTGTATTCCCAGTCTCCAAAAAGGCCACTCCCCTCAAAGGGAATCACACACACACACACACCACCCACTGAGCAATTGCAGGATTCAAACTTAACTATGTTGTGACATTACAGAGATACGCATTAACACGACACGCTATATGCTTCACTGGGAGCTTTCATCTCCACTGCTGTATTTGTGAGATACTGACATCATCAGACCTACCAAAGAGGAGTTTATCTCTTTTAATGTATTTTCCCAGTTTCCAGAAAGGAATCACACACACACATTGAGCAATTGTAGGATTCCAACCCTTACCTAACTATGTTATGATATTACAGAGATATGCATTAACATGACGCACTATATGCTTTACTGGGAGTTTTTATCTCCACTGCTGTATTTGTGGGATACTGACATCATCAGACTTGCCAAAGAGGAGTTTACCCCTTTTAATGTGTTTTTCTAGCCTCCAAAAAGGGCACTCCTCTCACAGGAGATCACACACACACAAACTGAGCAATTGAAGGATTCAAACCTCTACCTAACTATGTTATGATATGACAGAGATACGCATTAACACAACACGCTATATGCTTTACTGGGTGTTTTCTTTTCTCCTGCTCTATATGTAGGATGCTGACATCATCAGACTGGACATGGTAATGTGGGTGCACTTTGTTTTATGCAATCCCAGGAATGAACCATGTGGGTCAGCAGGTGTTAACAGCTTGAATAGGACTCCACAATTCTTAGCTTGTGTGATCTCTTTGTAGACAAATTTTCATTCCTTCATATGACAATACATATTTATGCACAGGTTGTTGATTTTGTGGATACAACATGTGTCTGTGATGTTGATAAAGGGCTATTCAGAGTCTATGTGGGACATATGTAGCTCTCTTCAGTGATGTGTGTCCTGGGTGGCTGCCTTGCAAACAGTCTAGCAGGTTTGGGAACCATGATCTGCCCATGATCATACCACAGTTGGTAGGGCTGTGTGTTTGTCGGCTTCCAATAGCTCTATTTATGACTTCAATCATGATGGACTCAATGGCCTTGCAGATCAGACATCATAGGCTTATAGGACTATAGTTCCCATGGTCTGTTGTGCACCAACACTTGGGGGTGTGCCATATGTTGCTGTAACACATTCAACAGTTTCAGATCCTGTAGAGAGGGTGAGGCTCAACAGACTGTTCAGGTGCAGGGTCTGTTTGTTCTGTAGTTCACTTATGACACATATAGGGAAACAATGTCATCCAATTGATGCCATGTTTTTGGCTTTGGAAGGAGCTGTTTACCCATTCTACATGTGACATCTCCTGGTATGATGATAGGGACATTTGTCAGTGGGAGGTGGGTATGTATGTATGGACCTGTCTGACAGGATGTCGGCATTGTCAGTCAGGTAGAGTTGGCCCTGACTCAGGACATATATGAGCGTACATTGCTGTGTATGACATAGCTGAAGGAAGTGTCATGGTTCTGTCTGGACTCCTTCGCAGATAATCTTTCCAAAACACCAACAAACCTGAGCACTAAACCCCTGTTATACTCTTTTACACACTTAACACCCCACTGATCCCTTTTGATCAGTCAACAGAGAGTATGTCATCATAATATCCTGGCATGTCCAAAGGTTGGTTTTGTGTGTACTCTCCAGTCCAGCTGGTGAATATGGGACTTTTGAGGCAATGTTACAACTGCCTTATGTACACAGACAACCCTCACCTCCTCCCAACAAACTCAGATATATGTGAGAGATGCAACTATATAGACAAACAGGAGGCTGAGCTCTCTCGACCCATGACCAGCACAGTCTATAAGGTGGTGAAGGTAACCACACACACCACAAATCCAGTCTCACATAGACCTACTGCAACAGCAAACAAAATACATTACCATACAAATACATACTTGGAGGCTCTAAATAATATCTGCCTAAGCAGCAGACACCACCTAAGCAGACACCCAAACAACTGCTACCCCACAACAATACCCACATATCACATGGTTCACAAAGTCAGTGTGCCACACAGCCACTGTCCTTAGGGCTAGACAACACACCTACTACACTTGTAATAGGTGACTCTATTGTCAGAAACACTGACGTCACACTCACCAGGCTGAACAAGGAGAAGGACACTTTGAGCTGTCTGTCGGGTGGCAGGTTCTGCCACATTACACATGCACTCAGGTCACTCCAAAGCAAGTACAAATATGGCTCCATCATTGTCCATGCTGGTGTGAATGACCTCAGACATTCCTTCCTGGACTACATGACAAGAGACATAGAGGAGCTCTCTGATCATGTAACCCAGGCCAGTATGACCCTGACCTTGTGTAGCATCTTACCCTCACCATGAATGATGGCACAGTATACAGACAAGCTGATCAATTGTAACAGCTGGCTAACATACTGGTGTCATTCAAAGGGGATCCAGTGTCTGTTAGCCTGACATGACATGCTCGACATGCCACGTAGCTTCGCTTTGGACAGCTTGCAACTGTCACCCCTGGACTTTCGAATACTGGCTAAGGCTGTTGCCACCCCCACAGTGCCTTTTATGGGCAAGGCTCAAAAGACAAACCCACTTCTATAGACAATACAAGGTAAAAGACACTACGGGTAATGCTGCTCAACACCAGATGTCTAGACCTCAGAATGCATGCACTCAAGACTCTCCTCAGTATGGGGAATGTCGATATCTGTGCAGTAACAGACACCTGGTTCAGGCTCCCAAAAGCACACCAGCACTACCAGGTTATACTTCATACCATGCTTTTCGGCCACAAGACTCAGACCGACCAACAAATTTAGGGGGGAGTATCCGTATACATCACAGATACACACCTCCAGGTTAGTAGCACTGCAGGAAGCATCAGAAACCATACATGTGCAACTAACAGTGGGCAAAATTGCCTTTCAGTTTGTAGCCTGCTACAGACCACCCTCCCAAACTCAGGAACCCCACTCAGCTTTCCTGGGAACACTGGAGAATATGACGGTCTCTACAGACACCATTATATGGGGTGACTTCAACTACCGAAACATTGACTGGGAATACTACTCAAGCCCCAACACCCTCGCCCAATTGTTGCTAGGATTTCTAAACCCAAATGCTATTTCACAACTGGTCACCACAACCACAAGAGGGGAAAACGTATTGGACCTGATCATCACCAACATGGGGACTCCATGTTCCACACCAGAGGTATGCCCCTCATTGGTAAGGTCAGACCATACATTTATCTCACTGGACATCCATATACCGTCCCCACCCCCATCATAGGTTCTCTTGGTGAAGAACTTACCAAAAGCAAATGTCACACTTCTCAAAACTGAGGTGGTATCCTTCAATGACCCTGGGACAGAGGTGAATAAGGCTCAGACTGCTGAATCCTTTACAAACACATTCTATTGACACCTACTGAAATGCATGGATCGTGCTATCCCAAATAAAAACAAGACTCACTCCTCCAAAGGCAGGGGCCCTGTCTGGTGGACCCCAGCCATAAATAAGCTATACAACAAAAGGAGGGGGCTACTACATGATAGAGCACAATCCCAAAAAGGAAAGGCATCTCTGATCAGTACTAGCAAGAAGCTACGTTCACTCATGAATTCATCTAAGACCTGCTTCGAAAGGTAAATTGCACCAGACACTAAGGACAATCACAAGGCCTTCTTTAGTTATGTCATGAACCTGGGTGCCAACTTCCAGATATGCTGTGAGTTACTGCAAAATGACAATACATACACTGAACCCACAGACATTGCCAACATCCTGGCAAACAGGTTCAGTGCAAATGTCACCCCCCCATCCCCCCTAATGAGCAGATGTCTATCCCAACAGAGTGTAGCCTCCCTGACATCACAGATGATCAGGTGAGTGCTGCCCTCTCCAAAGCAGACAACACAGCATCGATGGGACCGGATGGTATCCCGGCCTGCATCTTACACAAGCTTCATGACGAACGTAACCCTCACATGAAGTCACTGTTCAATATCAGACTTACTACAGGATATGTACCCAAGGAATGGCATACAACAACAGTGGTCTCACTCCACAAAGGTGGTGCCACAACAGACCCCAGACACTATCGCCCTATAAGCCTATCTAGCCTGGTCTGCAAAGCTATGGAGCATATAATCATGGAACTCATACACACAGACATCGGGAACCTACAGACACTGGATCCTACACAATTCGGATTTGTTGTGGGCAGATCTTGCCTCTTGAACATGCTTGACTTTTTTAAACAGTTAACAGGTCCATAGACGTAGGGAAGGTAGTCCACACAGCTACCTGGACCTCGCAAAAACCTTCAAAACAATACCCCACTTGGGCATCATACATAAGCTCACCAGCTTAGATATCGACACATATGTCACAAGATGGATTTCTAACTGGATCAGGGATAGCACCCACATGGTAAGTATTGCTGATGCCATGTCTGACTCTACACCATTTACACGTGGCATCCCACAAGGCTCAGTTCTGGGACCTCTCTTGTTCAGTATATATTTCTCTGATGTACAGGCTAACACAGGAGGAATATGGCTGACCATGTTCGCAGATGACTGCAAACTGGGTGCCATATTTGACTCTCCAGCTGGCACAAGCATCCTTCAAAAGAGTCTCACAGAGATGGATAACTGGGGCCAGAGCCATGGCCTACAGCTAAATGCCATTAAATGCATAGTCATTCCCTATGGGAATAACAAAGTGCCCACACATTACCACATAGGTGTTAATACATTAAGTGTGGTAGAAGTTGTTAGGGATTTGGGGACACAAGTAGTTAGTAATCTTGCCTTTCTCAATCACATTGCCAAAGTGGTTAGACAGTCCTTCTATATAGCCCACCTTATCCCAAAAGGTTTCACATCTAGATCAAGTAAAGTCATTGTGCCCCTATACTCATCAGGCCCATGATTGGATACAATGACCATTTGGGATGTACCTTACCCGACACCTGCAGCAACTGTAATGGCCACAAAAGTACCTCACCAAGTGGATCTGGGGACTCACACAGATGCCCTGTGCAGTTCAGCTAAAGTAACTCCATCTCTACTCAGTCCCTTACCGCCTACTCAGATGCAATCTGTGCCTGTTGTTTACAGCCACATCCAACACAGTATTAATGGACATGCTCCACCTCAGGATATCCGGATCCCTTAGAGCTACACGCTCCAGGGACTTACACCTCAGCACAGATATTATTAGGACATGCTGGAGGGACACATTCATATCCCAGAGGCTCCCCTCACTCTGGAATGGGATCCCAGTCCTGCATAGGCAGAGCACCCCCCACTGACCCCCTACAGGAGACATCTTGACGAGTGGATGGGTGATCGTATGTTTACCCCTGGGATCTCTTCTGGGTCCCTGCTACACAGAGGCACAATAAACTAAACGTAAAAGGCCTATCTTGTGTGACCTACTATTCACAAGCACAGTCTACTAATCTAAAAGGGCTGCAAAAGCCAAACACACTCTGGCTAGGCTTATAAATGCCTTAGGGCAGATAGCCTCATATCAACCTATGCACGTATGGTAATGTTCGGGATGCACATTGTTTATTGATGATACTGATTGCAGGTTTTTTATCTTCTTTGCTTTCCCACTTTCTACGAACAACCTAAGTATCTGCAGATCATATTTTATTATGACAGGGTTCCAATATATTATATATGTGTCTGTTGTCATATAACTGTGTGCACAAGGTAGATTAGTGAATAGTGAGAGGTTCCTGGGTTAACACATGCAACTGCCAGATATGTGTGGCCCACTGCTGTACTCAGACATGGCCTAAGTGTGTGAGTATGCCCAGTCTGTCCTTTCAGTGTTTTGTTGCCTGACATTTGCCTCATTTATTCAAGTGTGTGAGCATGCCCAGTGTGACCTTTCAGTATGTTGCTGTCTGAAGTCCACTACATTTGTTGATGTGTGTGAACATGACCAATATTAACATTTATACTATATGTGTGTTGAAATCCAGGTTCTATTCTTACTGCAGGGCTCACCTTTGTGTCATAACTCGACAGGGATTATGCTGTGCCTGCAGGGTTTCCATGAGATACTTTGCATAGACTTAGCAACATTTCTTCATACAGGCTAACCAGTGAAATACTGGCATGGTTTAGTGGTTCAATACTATGACTGCAATGCACAGTGTCCTGGGGTTGAAGCCTGTCACTGCTTTATATTTTCATACTGAGCAGACCAGACTGCTTAAGGGCCATTAGAGCAAATATGAGCATGTTGGCTTTTGTTCAGCTATGCCCAACGTAGACCAAGCTTGTCCAACATTGCTTAACGTTGTCCAACATTGCTCAACCTTAACCAACATTGCTGAATGTTGCCCAGTATTGCTCAACATTGACCCCGGTTGTGCTAGTGTTAGTGTGTGCAATTGCTTTACATATACTAAATGGTGGTGAAAGCTGTTTAGCACTGCTTTATATTGCTTAACAAATGGCAATCATGCCTCAGGTGGTGCTGCAGGGCTGCCTATGTCGGATGCACATACTGCACTCCCTATACATGTTTGGAAACAGGTAGTGTCAACTTAGGCATCCCATTTACTATATGTGCGAGTCAGAGAGAGATATCATTTCCAGGGTTCCTACTGAGCCAGTGTATGTGCTATGCATTGCCTCTTTGCCAAGGCCAAAGCATACTGGGCACGCCTCCTTCTGCCTACTGGGGCAGGCTCAGGTTGTTCTTCCTCCGAGTCACGCTCTGTCTGTGATGGCCTTGGCAATGGTGAGGGGGCTATTTGGCCCAGGCCTATGCTGCTCCTGCTGCAGCTGTTTTCACAGGATCATATTATGTAGCATAGCACATACCATGACAATTTGTGTACATGTAGTTGGTGAGTACTGCAAGGCTCCACCAGATGTGTCCAGGCACTGGAACCATGACTTGAGCAGGCCAAACACATGCTCGATTACATTTCGTGTTTGTGCGTGTGCCTCATTATGGTGTTCCTGTTCAGGTGTGTGTGCGTTTCTGATGGGTGTCATCAGCCACGGCTCCAGTGCATAGCCAGCATCCCCCACTAAGTGACCATGAAGGATGTCCCCATTGGCAAATGTCTGGTACAGCTGTGTCAGATGCCAGATATGGGAAAAATGGTAGCTTCCAGGGTAGCCAGCACACACATTCAGTATTATGCCCTGGGCATCACACATGACCTGGCAGTTGATGGAGGGGAAGCCCTTGCAGTTAAAGTAGACCCTACCCCACTCACCGGCTGGTGCTTTGATGCATATGTGCATGCAGTCTATTGCACCCACTACCTCAGGGTATTCCGCTATTTGCTGGAAGAGACGCATATTGCTGGCCAATACCTCATGGGAATTGGGGAAATATACATGATCACAGACATGTGCTGACATGGCATCCAGGAACTGGTGCAGTACCCTGGATGCTGATGCCTGTGATATCCCCATCATATCCCCATTTGGTCTCTGGAAGGTACCTGTTGCTAATATTCTTAGGCCAACACATAACTTGGTTTCCACTAGGATGGGTTCCCCTCTGTTGGCTCTGTGTGTGAGGCGTGGCCTGCACATCTCAACAATTTGCTGCAAGAGGTCTCTGTCCACTCTATAGCACTCCACTATCTCCAGCTCATGTAGCCCCCGATAGGTTACTCTGGGCCTATGCACTCTTCTCCGTCTCCTCACTGTGGGTTGTCCAGCAGCATTCGCATTGTCACCACCCTCAGCATGTTGCATATGTCGCCTTATAACAGCAATGACAGCCCCTAACATTTCTTTGTCTCAGTAAAGCTTTTTCAGTTTTCACTTCTATTAGCTTACTGCAGTGTTGCAGTGTCTCTTGAGAGAAACATAGTGGAATGTTGTTTGCAGAGGTTTAAGTGCTGGGCTGGGCTGGGCTAGTGTACTGCCTGTGTAATTGCCTGATTCTGATTGTTTTCACCTGCTAGCTCTGCTAGTACTCCCTGGTTAACTTCCTACTATTTGTTGTGCTTCCTTTTTCCTTTCTGTTTCCTCAGGGGGGCAGCGCCGTGCACACAAGTGCAAACACGCGCACACCAGCTCACATGCACACACATGCTTACACAGACTAAAACTTGCTTATTCTTGCTAAAACGTGTGCACACTGAAGCAAACACACTTACACAACTTTAAACAGCCTTAGACATGCTTACTCTGGCTTAAACGCGCACACACAGACATACACGGGTGCACGCAGTCTTACTCGGATATACAGGCGCGCACCCACGCGCAAACACATTGCAAGCACTTCTACAAGAAACTTTAGTGTTATCCACGGCATACACCTTCAATTTCTTGCCTTTAGCTAGGCTACCTGTTGACACACCACTTCCAGTGATGTGTAACTGACAGCAGACACATGCCACTCTGCTCCAATGAGCTTCACTTCTTTCATACATACCCCCCCTTGTGATGTCACCTATCTTCTCCTCTGTTACTCCCCTTATCCTATTCCTACACTCCACTGACTATGCTCATTTGCTATGTAAACTTGGGATTCACTATCATAACCCTCGTTTGCATAAGATTGCCTGCTAATGCTTGGTTACATCTCTTAGACAGAGCTTCCCCCCTTAGCAATCTCTACTCAGTAGCCATGTTGTCTTCAGCCTGCCATTCCCTTGCATTGTAAATTAAGAATTACAATAAAATCCACATTTGTGGATTTTATTTATTGGTTTTCTGGTTTTTAGAGTGCAGCGCGTTTGCGTGGCACTGAGCTACGCTTAAACACCGGAGATCGGGATAAAAAAAAAAATATTTTATTTTTATTTTGCATCAGTGAACATTGCCAATGGCCATATTTTTGCCATTGGCATGCTTCCTCAACTGGATGCATCCTTTTTGTTTTTGTCACGGCTCCATTTTGCTATTTGCAGAACCGTACTCAGTTGTCAATGGAGTACATTTCTACAAATAACACTACTGTTACTCAGACGTGTTTGGATTTCCTGGATCACAAATTTACCTCATTTGCATAGCTTTCACCTGCAATTGAGGTAATTTGCATACCCAAGCCCTGTCCGTGTAAGACTCATTTTAGGAGCTCTGTTGCATGCCCCTACCGGCTGTTCCTGGATTGCTCGGCGGACATGTTGGCTGCATGGAGTCTTACTCTACTCTTAGACTCTATGCCAGCCTTCATGAATCCGGCCCTAGGTGTTATTAGTGCCAGCAGTATATAGCTTTTCAGAAGTTTCAACCCGTTAATGGATCAACTCTCATTTAACTAGACTGAATTTGACATTTTAGACAGAATTCAAATAATCAGGAAACATTTTCTTGTGATTTCTTTTTGCCCAGGCCTGCACCCACTTTTGATCATTCTCTATCACAGAACTGAGAAATGAAGAGGATGACATTATTCTGTAGTTGGTGGATTTGTTTTAATTTATACTGGGAAATACAATTTGCACAGGGGAGTGAACTGCTCTTAAATGAGTGCAGATAATGCAGTGATGCATCATCATACCTTTTACGTACAAGAAATGTGGATAAAGCCAAAAATAATGAGGGGACAAAGGCCCAAAATTAGGGACACACTTTACATTATGAAGTTATAATGTTATTAGAATAATACGTTTTGCAATTAGCATGCATTTTCTGAAAAATATGAAGTCTGAAACTCAGATGTACGTCATTATTTAGTGACTTCAATCTACAATAATTTGCCAGAAAGCCTCACATTTTATGAGGAACAGACTAAACATGTGAGACAGAGATATGGACATTTTGTTATTGAACAGACATTTTGTTAAAATCTGGACAGGCAAGAGGTATTTCTCATGCATATTACATACATGTCCCTCTGTTTGTGACCATGAGCCAGTTTGTTCTAATTCTAACCCCATTGCTGTCATTGACTAGCAAGCATGACCTACAGCATCAGTCTTCAGTCTATACTGGATGGTGTCTAGCTGTGGCATAGCCCCTTATCCTTCCCTTCAGGAAGTAGAGCAGGCATCACAATCCTGCCCCCAAAGCCATCTCTTCCTGTGGCTGGGGACAGCTATCTGAACTCATGTTTCCTTTCTCTGTCTAGGAGGAGTGATCTCACATTCTTCACCCCTCATTGTTTTAGATGATATTAATACAATTAAATAAACAGTTAAACAATGGTTATTAATAATGATTTCAAAAATGTTTTCATTAAGGTGCAAGACTGAAAACAGCTCACTAATTGTTTTATGAACCATATATGCCAGAATGAATATAAGAAATATTACAGAAGTTTTAAATTCTAACCCTGGTTTTCTGTAAAAACATTTGCCAGATTTACAAATAAGATTATGTTAATCAAACATAATGAAATTAACTCCCAATAAGGATAACTACTTACTCAAGGATTTTAATACATTTCATAAATACCATTAATAATTTGTTGTGTTTTATTTCACGGCTATGAAAAAAATTGTACCATGCTTCTTAATCAAAGTACTGCCTAATCAAAAATATATTCTACTCTCTAGTTAAGCTTTCTCACTGCAAAAAACTTTATTAATATCTATTTTTGATGGGAAACCTCCTACTGATCAATCCTTGGGATTCAAAAACACTTTTCTAGTCATTGTAGCCAGTTTTGATGAACATTGTTCATGTAGGAAATGGCGGTGATTCCAGGACACCATGCATGCATTTGCAGAAACTCAAAAAAATCCTGTGCTTTTTATAACATGCAAATAGATGTATAATGCAATGGAAACAGTATTAAAATAAGGGAAATTGTGGATGCAAATGAGGATAAACAGTATGGCAGAAAAACTCAGAAATGTATGTCTTTCACACTGAGAGTCACTACCAAAAGTGTCATTGACTACAGTAAAAAGTTGGGAGTTAATGGAAGACAAGCTCTGAAAATATTTGCAGGGTAGGCTACAGAGTTGTGAATCTGATATGTGTTTCGGGGTTTGTGTATTTCTTCCATTAATCCAACAATTTATTTCTGACACAAAAGAGCGTTTTAAATAGATGTGTTTAACCTACTTACAATGGAAAAGTATTTTGCATGCAGGTTGGTAAGAGTGTTGGTACATGTTTCTGCTATGAATCTGTGGTCATGACAGGAGGGCATGAAAGACCAGCCAAATCAAAATTCTGACAAATGAACTTATATGTGACCACCCATTTCTGTTTCCTACTAGCCTCAAACTTAAATAACAGAATGTGTATTTTATATAAACAGAATGCATATTTTATATAAACAGATTAAAATAATCAGCACACACACACACACACACACACACACACACACACACACACACACACACACACACACACACTGGCTTCTCTAGCAACTGATCCCAAGGGCTGGTTTGAAGACCTTTTTCAATCATAACCCCTATACAAAGTGGCATAGTGCATGCATGTAATGCAGTGTAGTAATGAGAAACAATCCAGACATTTATAGTATTCTAAAATGCCATGTATCAGCAACAGTGACACTGTGAGAAATCACATACAATTAGTCAGAATGGTCCTTTTACTATCAATATTTTTTTAACTTCTCAGAAGTATTAATATAATGCAGTTATGTTGAAATATTTCTAGTTACATTGCAGAAACCGGACCATTTAAATAATACCCATGTTGGAATTATTGTTATGTATTTATCAATAATGTAGGCAAGCATTTGATTCTTGAAAATTGGGCCCACATATGATACAAGAGTTCTAAATTTAAGGAATGTTGAAACATGAACAAAGTTGGAAAAAAGTCTGAAAACAGCATGAAAATGCATTACATCATTAAAGCAAGATGGCAATACAACCAGAGAAATGTATGGCAGTTCATATGGTGCACAGGCATGTTAATCCGAGGAAGGGGAGAGGGGAGGGGTATGTTATGTGGAAATAGTGGTATATTAGAGTGCACTGAAATGGTATTATTAAAAGTGGAAGGCAGCAAAGAAGAATATTGGCAGAGGGATATATAGTTTTGGATCATACCTGTCAACTGTCCAGATTTTTACAGAATGTCCATATTTTTGCATGATATTTTTGGTCTGTTTCTCATAAAAGTTGTGGTTTTCTAGCTGAAACTAGTGTAAATAGTAGCTGTAGCATAGTCCAGATACAGATTTGCTGCATCTGGGTCTGTTTGTAGTGGCTGTTTGTTTTGAGCATGTCTTCCAGGCCATCTTTGATTAGAAGGAGCCCTTCTCATACCTTTCAACTGTACAGATTTACACAAAATGTACAGATTTTTGCCTCATATTTTTGGTATGTCCCTCATAAAAATGGTGTTTTGTGAATAAATCATTGGGATGAACTAATTTTGTGCGGCATTGCCACACAATTGTGTGCCATAGCCAGACAGGTTAAACTAAACAATTTTGCCCTTAGATACAGCTGTAGCACATTAGTGTAGCCCTCATCCTTAGTACTTTCCTGGTCAAAAAATACTGCTAGTGAGCTGTGACCCATTAAATCACCAGCAAAACCCCACCCCAGCAGAAATATCCATCCATTGTGCTCCTCCTTGATTGATCCTGAAAAGCCCCCCCTTTGTGATAACAGTCTTCAACCTAGCATTATGAACAGTTGGACTACCCTTGTTTCTTCTGCCAACCTTGTCGACTTGGGTCTCTTGAGGCAGTGTAGCAATTGCCTCATGTACACCAGCAACCCTCTACTAATAACTCACTCTAGTACAGAGTGCGAGAGATGTATCTACACCAAGAATCGTGAACCCATGCTCTCTCACACTTGAAACAGTAACACTGAAGAGGTTGCCAACCCACCCACCACTACTCATATACATAGTATGCATCAAATACAAAAATTAACATACAGAGGTTCTCTCAAAAAAATACCAAAACACCAGAGACCTCCAAAACACAAGACTGGTACAACTAACACAATTCCCACAGCACCCATGACACATAGGTTCACCAGTGTGTCACCTACCAATCCCGTAAGGAGTAACACTCAAAAACCAAATGTTCTTGTCTTTGGAGACTTAATAGTGAGACACACGGATGTCCCACTCACCAGGCTGGACAAGGAGACAGTCATGGTCAGCTGCCTGTCCAGTGCCAGGATTCATCAGATCATGCATGCACTCAGGTCTCTCAGCAACAAGTACCATTATGACTCTATCATAGCTCACATTATAGCAAATGACCTGAGACATACCTCACTGCACTTTATGAAGAGTGACATGATTGAGCTTTCTGCATATGTGTCCCACGCAGGTATGTCCCTAGCCTTGAGCAGCATACTACCCTCACCTAGAACAATGCTACATTATAAACAAAAATTGATTAATTTCAATAATTGGCTTAGTTTTTGGTGTCATTCAAAGGAGATCAAGTTCCTGTCAGCCTGGGAAGCTATGGTCTACAAATCTCACTGTTTTGCCAGAGACAGTTTGCAGCTGGCATCTCTAGGCTTTTTGCTGCTGGCAAAAGCTCTTGCCTCCCTCGAGTGCTTTTTTAGGCAAGGTCTTGAAAACATACTTACAAATGTGAAATTTGGCAATCATAACAAAATAAGGGTTATGCTGCTAAATGGTAGGAGCTTAAACCAAAAACTGCACACTCTGGAAGTACTTCTATCACTGGAAGATGTAGATGTCTGTGCAGTCACAGAAATCTGATTCAAGAGGACACAGACAGTACCACGGCCTTGCAAGGCTACAATGCCTTCCACATCTTCAGACTGAAAAACGAATGTGTGAGAACCAAAAGAGGCAATGTGTCTGCCTATATTAGAGATAAATTCACCTCCCATCTACTTAGACTGGACAACTCCATGGAGTTGCTTCAAGTTTAGGTTACAGTGGGTAAGAGCCCCATTCAAGTCATAGCCAGTAACAGATCCCCCTCCATGGGTTATGAAGTGCATGAAGCATACTTGACCAAACTGGAGACAATCCAAATATTATCAAACACTCTGGTTATGGAGGATTTCAATTAGCCCACCATCATCTGGGAAACCTACGCTAGCCCTAACTCGCTAGTGCAAAGGTTCCTTGACTTTGTTAACTCAAATGCCCTGGAACAAAGAGTACATACCCCGACAAGAGGAACAAACATACTAAATCTGGTCCTCACTAACATGTCTAACAGATGCACTGCCACAACTGTTGGACCCTTATTAGCTGACTCTGACCACAAATAAGTCACCTTCGAGCTGGTACTCACACCAGAACTCACAAAGGGTGAAATCAGACTAAAAAACTTCACCAAGGCAAACTACACCCTCTTAGGTGAAGGTATAAATGCATTCCCAGCCACACTCCTAGCTGGAAGTGGTAACTACACCAAAGCTTATACTAAAGCCCTGTACAATCACTTGTATAAGTGTATAGACTCGGCTGTACCAGAAAGAATCAAAGCCAGAGCCCCAAACAGCAAGCCACCATGGTGGACATCCAGCATCAACAAACTTTACAATAAATGCAAAAAGTTGCTGTCCAAGAAAGCAAAGGCGAGGCCTCAACATTGGAAAAGCATCCTCCTTAGCCTCAACAGGCAAATAAGACTTGTCAAGTCCTCTAAGGGCTTCTTTGAGAAAAGCTTAGCAAGCACAGCCAAGGGCCACTATAAGGCCTTTTTACAGCTACGTACATAGCCTAAAAGGTAGGACCCAAGCATGTGCAGAACTTGTGACCAACAGTATCACACACACTGGCCCTACAGAGATAGCAAACCTGTTAGTGGATAGGTCTGGTGAAAATTTCACTCCCTTATCCCCTCTAAACATATCACAAACCTTCCCCCAAACTCCACCCCCCCCCACCCTACATATCTGAAGAGCAGGTCATCAAAGCCTTGTCCAAGGCAAAAAAAACACAGCCTCTATGGGACCAGTCGGCATCACAGCGTGTCTTCTAAACAGGCTAAAACATGAACCAGCATCACCATTAAGTACCCTTTTCAATCATAGCTTAACCACAGGCTTTGTTCATAAGGAAAGGAGAACAACAACAGTTATTCAACTCAATAAAGGTGGGCTAACAACAGACCTGGGGAATTAAAGACCCATAAGCCTGACCAGCCTCATCTGTAAACCCACTGAATGTATCATTATGGACCTCGTAAATAAAGACATAAGCAACCTCCAAACCCTGGATCCTACCCAATTTGCCTTTGTCAAGAGCAGATCCTGCCTGTTAAAATCTAGTGTATTTCTTCAAAAATGTGACCAGGACCATTGAAAAGGGCAAATCTGTGCACACAGCATACCTCGACTTGGCAAAGGCTTTCAACACAATCCCACATTCAGGCATTACTGATAAATGTAGCAAACTGAATGTAAACCCCTTTGTTGTAAGATGGGTTGCCAACTGGCTCATAAACCAAACACATGCTATCAAAGTGGGTGTCTCCACATCAGCCAGCAGACTTGTCACCAGCAGGCTGCCACAGGGGTCAGTGCTGGGCCCCCTACTGTTTGGTATATACTTCTCGGAAGTTCAGGACAAAACTAAGGGGTTGTGGCTGACCAATTTTGCAGATGACTGTGAACTGGGTGCTGTTATTGAATCCCCAAATGATGTCCGTATACACTAGGAGAGTCTTATGCAGGCCAGCGACTGCTGTCTTAATCACGGTCTCATACTGAATGCAAAGAAATGCATCATCATTCCCTTCGGCACAAACAATGTCCCTTTACATTATCAAATCAACAACAATACCTTAAGTACCCATGAAATGGCAAGGGAATTGGGATCACAGGTTGACTGTGAACCTAACTTCAAGTGTGTCTACTGTAAGGTTTTCTACATAGCACACTTGATTAGTAAAGGCATCACCTCAAGAGCAAGAGAGGTTATAACCTGTCTATACTCAGCATTAATCCAGCCCATAATTAAGTATAACACCCCATTTGGCATGTACTGTGCAAAGCACCTGCAGCATTTAAAGACACCTCAGAGGTTTTAGCAAAGAAGATCAAAGGACTCCAGCACATGTCTTAGGCAGACTGACTAAAGTCCCTGTCACTATACTCTGTATCATATAGACTTCTTAGGGGAGACTTATGCCTGGCTTACAGGGCAATCTCAGACCCAAACCTAATGAACTTGCTGCATATCTGTAAATCAAACAGACTTCAAAGGACAAAACCACCACCGTAACAGGTACAAGCATGCACAATCTGAAGGTAATGCTACTCAATGCTAGAAGTCTAAACCTCAAAATGCACTCTCTCAAGGCACTCCTAAAAATGGAGAACATCGATATCTGTGCAGTAACTGAGACCTGGTTCAAGGCTCCAGAGAGCACCCTTGCAATATCAGGCTACAACTCTTACCACACTTTTCGGCCACCAAACCAGGACCAAAACACTAAAGGTGGAGGAGTGTCAATATTCACCAAGGATATTCACACCACCAGGCTAGTTGGCCAACACAATGTGTCTGAAATTCTCCAAGTGCAACTAACACTAGGTAAGACTGCAATCCAAATTGTAGCTTGCTACAGATCCCCCACCATACCCCAAGATTCTCACTACACCTTTCTAAACATACTGGAAAATATTAAGATAGAACCAAACACCCTAATACTGGGTGATTTTAACTACCCTGCCATTAACTGGGAAAACTACTCATGTCCCAACACCTTTGTGCAACAGTTCTTGGAATTCATAAATTCCAACGCCCTGGATCAACTAATCCATAGTCCCACCAGGGGCTCCAATATCCTAGACCTGGTCATTACCAACATGGGAAATCAATGCTCCATACCTATGGTCACCCCCTCGTTAGTCAGGTCTGATCATAAGCTAATCACCCTTAACATCCACATCCCACCCCCACCCCCCAGTAAAGAAACCACCATAAAAAACTTCTCCAAAGCCAACTTCATGCTACTCAAGCCAGAAGTGACAAACTTCATGACACCCATGCAGACGGGAACTGAAAGTTCAACTGCTGAATCCTACACTAAGGCAATGTACGAGCACATCCACTCATGCATGAATCGTGCCATCCCAAATAGAACCAAAATGCTCTCATCCAAAAAAAGGAAGCCAATCTGGTGGTCCCCCGCCATAAACAAACTTTACAACAAAAGGAAGAAACTTTTGCAGAAAAGAGGAAAATCCCAGGATGCAAAAAACTCTCTTACTAGCCTCAGTAAGAAACTGAGATGCCTCATAAAATCCTCCAAAGCTAGTTATGAAAATAAAATTGCCAAAGATTCCAAAGACAACCACAAAGCATTCTATAACTATGTCAAGAATCTAAATGGCAATGCTCAGATCCCCAGGGATATCTTGGCAGATCGATTCAGTGCCAACTTCACCCCCCTCTCACCCCCTAAATGGCCCATCTCAATACCGGAAGATTGCCAAATTCCAGTAATAACGGCCACACAGGTACAAAACGCACTATCTAAAGCCAAGAATACAGCATCCATGGGACCAGATGACATCCCGGGCTGTGTACTACATGAACTACAATATGAACTGGCACCTCACCTAAGTGTCATGTTTAATCATAGCCTCACCTCAGGTTTCGTGCCCACTGAGTAGCGCAGAGCTACAGTTATCCCAATCCACAAGGGGGGATCCACCTTGGATCCAGGAAACTACCGTCCCATCAGTCTGACAAGCCTTATCTGCAAGGCCATGGAGCGTATTATCATGGAACTTATAAACAAAGACATTGGCAACCTTCAAACACTGGACCCCACCCAGTTTGGGTTTGTGAAGGGCCGATCTTGTCTCCTGAACCTGATTGACTTCTTTGAATCAGTCTCCAGAGCCATGGACAAGGGTAAGGTGGTCCACACATCGGATATAGATCTTGCCAAGGCCTTTGGCACCATCCCCTACTCTGGAATCATAGATAAACTTACTAAGTTGGGCATTAATCCCTATGTCACCCAATGGGTTGCTAAATGACTTACTGATAGAACCCACACTGTAAAAGTAGCCGACTCCAAATCCAGCTCCAGACAAGTGACAAGTGGAGTACCTCAGGGTTCAGTCCTGGGGCCGCTCTTGTTTGGCATCTACTTCTGTGAAGTACAGGTCAACACTAAGGGACTCTGGCTAACAAAGTTTGCAGATGACTGCAAACTGGGAGCAATTATTGAATCCCCAAATGATGTGGATACTCTACAAAAGGACCTTACATAAACAGATGCTTGGTGCCAGAGTCATGGGCTCAAGCTCAATGCCAAGAAATGTATTGTTATCCCCTTTGGGAAAAACATGTATCCATGAATTACCATATAGGTGGCAGTACACTAAACACAGAAAGTGTGATAAGAGACTTAGGGACACAGGTGGACAGTGGTCTCACCTTCGATAACCACATCACCACAATAGTCAGGAAATCCTTCTATGTGGCACACCTCATCATGAAGGGCTTTTCATCCAGAAAAAAGGAGGTCATTGTCCAACTGTACTCATCCCTCATTGGAAGCCAATCTGGTGGTCCCCTGCCATAAACAAACTTTACAACAAAAATACAACGCCCCATTTGGTATGTACCTCTCAAGACATCTGCAACAACTGGAAAGGCCTCAGAAATACCTCACTAAAAGAATCACAGGCCTAAAGCAGATGCCCTACGCTGACCGCCTTAAAAAACTCCAGCTATACTCTGTCACATATCATCTACTCAGAGGCGATCTCTGCTTAACATACAAGGCCATGTCAAACCCAGAGCTGTTGGACATGCTACACTTAAAGAAATCCCAATCCCTCAGAGCTACACGCTCCAGGGATCTAAACCTTGTCATCACAATAAACAAAACATGCTGGAGGGATAGGTTCCTGACCCAGAGACTCCCCAGACTCTGGAATAGATTGCCCATACATGTCAAGCAGAGTGCCTCTTTGGACCTGTTCAAGAGGAACCTTGACGATTGGATGGGAGAAAGGAAATTCACCCCAGGGATCACGTCAGTCGCCCTGCTAGACAGGGGTCCAGGAAAGTAAATAATGTGGGAAGAAATAGCCAGGGAATTGTTATGGCTAGGCTTGTATAGGCCCTAGGGCTGATAGCCTAGTACCAACCTATGAACCTATGAACCTATGAAGAACAAGGGCTACCCATTCCAGGGACCTAAATATGGCCTGCTGGAAGGACAGATTTGTCTCCCAGAGACTGCTGTGTCTTTGGAATAGGCTACCAATTAATGTGAAACATAGCACCTCTATGAACACTCTTGAACCTGGAAGTGGATGGGGCACTGTAAATTCTTACCAGGAATAGCACCCACAACCTTCCTGGACATGGGCAGTCGTTAGTACATGAAGTCTTGGGTATTGACTAGCATTTCTGTGGTATTACACTGCGATGAAATGGCTAGGCTTGAAATGACCACTGGGTTAATAGCCAAATAATCTCCTATGATCCTATGATCGTATGATTTGAAGTAACTAAATGGTACTAAATAATGGCATACATTTGAATTTCAGACTTCCTATACTTCAGAAAATACACAATACTTTAAAACCTGTCTTTATAGCAACTTTCAAGTTAATAGAAGCAATAATTAAAATCTTCCCCTATTTTTGGGCCTTGGTCCCCCCATTATTTATGTCTTTCTCCAGATTTCTTGAGCTGAGAGTTTGAGAGGTATGTTTTGGATATATTACAATTTACAGGGTACCCTAATTTCACAGAAGTGCAAAAACTTCATTTGTTGAGGCAGGAAGCATTTTTAGTCAAGTAAGTTTAGTGGTGTTAGCAGAGGCAGATGTTTTCTGACCATAAGCATTTTATTCAACTTTGCTCCCTGATCTCAAATAATCCTACAAATAATCCTAATGTTTTTACAATGAGATACACTCTTTCTACAGTAACAATAAGGTATGGTATGTACATTAGAAATGAAAACTAAAACATTATATTCAAAGTAACCAGCAGATGGCAGCAGAAGCCTATTTTACAGTTGCATAACTGTTTTGAATGGACTGAGTTCAGTGAAGAGTTGACTCACAAAAGAGCTCAGTTGTATGAAACTGCAAAGATGCCTCTTATCCATTCATCCAACTTTATATACATACAAATGCACAGATCTAATGTGTATATATTATATGAGTGTGTATAAGTTATCCATTTATTTGTGTTCTGGTTTGGTCCTGCTTTTGAACGGATGCAAATACTTATCGTTTTGTATTTTTCTCTGGAAGAGTACATTGCAGAATAGTTGTATTGTAACTAACATGTTTTATCAGTTTTAACAGGTGGTGATTTTCTCCTATGGACTCAGGGTCACCTTAACTGAAATGGTACCATAGGTGACATACTTTTCTAGTGCCCCTTAAGTCCCACCGACATCATACTCATGAAACACCCCTATTTGAGCCACACCTACAGGTAGGTCACTCCCCAAGAAAGCCACTCCAGTCATTTCCTTAAATTATTTAAATACATAGGAAGAAAAAGATACCTTGTAATGTAGTTAAACTGCAAAGTACAGTTGTGTACTTTTACCATAAATGTAGATGTTCCAGTGTGTTCACTGTTGCAGTCATGACTGTAGGGTTCTTCCTGCCAGCAGCAGCCCCCGATCGGCCAGAGTCCCAAAGTCTGGATTGGGCGTCAGCTGAGGTAGTTTTTATCCTGACGTCAATGCGCCAGAAGGTATAAAGACCCCAGCTGATGTCATTTCCCCAGTTTTTCTTGCCCCAGAAGTCAGGTGCCCAGAAAGAAAAGGCTAAAAAAGAAACCATGCCCAAAACCTCATCAGCCAAAATACCTCATAACAGATAATACTCAAAGAAAAAACAAAAGAGGGGGTAGGAGGGAGGGTAACCCAGACTGCAACAGTGAACACACTCGAACATCTACATTTATGGTAAGAGTACACAACTGTACTATGTCCTTCGTGGTTCACTGTTGCAGTCATGACTGTAGGGTTGAGTCCCAAAGCTAAGAAAGGGTGGCTGGAGGAGAAACCGAGATTGCGGTCACAAAACCTTGCAAAACCGCTGAAGCAAAGCCGTCCCTGGATTTAGAATAGAGAGGGAGGTTGTAATGCTTAGAAAAAGTATGTACAGAACTCCAAGTAGCAGCCTCCAAAATATCCTTGGTAGGAACCCCACAAAGAAAAGCTGCTGAAGTAGCAGTAGCCCAGGTAGAATGAGTCCTAACATTAACAGGAACTGGATTGCCATGATAAGAGTAACAGAACTTGATGCAATGGGCAATCCACTGGGAAATAGTTTGCTTAGTGATTGCTTTCCCTTGAACAGTAGGAGCATAAGCAACAAAAGGTCCTGTCCAGGTATAAACTAAGCTGCCTGTGCACATCTAAAGAGTGCAAAAGACTTTCTTCCTCTCTGAGGATTAGGATAAAAGGTAGGCAAATGAATAGACTGATTCAAGGCCACTGCCAAAACCACTTTGGGCATAAAGGTGGGATTAGTCCGTAGAGATACCCTGTCCTGATGAAAAATAAGGAAGGGTTCCACAGCCATGAGTGCTTGCAATTCAAAATTCTTCTAGCAGAGGTAATAGCTAAAAGAAAAGCAATTTTCCAAGACAAAAATTTCAAATCCGTGGAAGCTGCAGGTTCAAAAGGAGACAAGGTTAATTTCTCCAAAACATAGTTAAGATCCCAAGAGGGAACAGGAGCCCTCATAGGGGGCCGAATATTCTTAGCCCCTCTAAGAAATTGTTTAAGTAATGGATGAGAAAAAATTCGGAGGATCCGTATCATAATGTGCGGAAATAGCAGAAGCATGAAGCTTAACAAACGAAAAAGATAGGCCCATATGTAACAACTCTGTCAGATACTGTAAAATCAGAGGAATGTTCAGAACAGCAGAATCACCACCCTGGACTTGATTCCAGGAGCAAAATCTTTTCCATTTACCCGCATAAGATTTTCTAGTGCTGGGCCGTCTAGCTTCAAGGATTACATCCATTACCTGTTTGAAAAGGGTAGAGGTGTTTACAGACCCTGGATCCACCAAGCAGCTAGATTCAGAGGTTTGACATGACTGTGCAGTATCTGGCCATCCCGTTGAGACAGTAGATGAGGGATTTGAGGCAGAATCCAGGGAGGCTCCTAAACCAGGTTCATCAGAGTGGAATACCAGAATTGCCAATGCTAATTGGGAGCCAGTAAAATCATTTGCGGTCTGTCCTGTTTTATCTTCAGAAGTACCCAAGGTAGAAGAGGAAAAGGAGGAAAAGCATATACTGAGAGGTGTTTCCAACTGAATGAGAGGGCATCCACTTTCCATGCTAGTTTGTGGTAGGTTCTTGTGCAGAATGTTGGAAGTTGATGATTCTGAGGGGATGCAAAGAGATCTATGTCTGGACATCCCCACACCTTTATAATCATCCTGAATATCCGAACATCCAACATCCATTCATGTGGATCCAAAATGTGTCTGCTCAATGTGTCTGCCACAGTGTTATCTTTTCCTGGCAGGATTTGCACTTGTAAGTCGACACTGCAGGTTAGAGCAGTGTACCATAGAGTCATGGCTAATCTGCATAGGGGGTAAGAGTGAGAGCCTCCCTGCTTGTTTATGTACCACATCACTGTAGTGTTGTCTGTCTGTATCAAAAATTGTCCTGGTAGAAGAAGGTCCCTGAAGGCTATCAGGGCATTCTGTACAGGTAGCATCTCCTTCAAATTTATGTGCAGGTGTGTTTGCTCCTTTGTCCAAACACCCTGAAGACATCTCCCGGGCATGTGGGCTCCCCAGGCATAATCTGAAGCATCCGTTGTCAGAACTTGATTGGTCGGTGGAGGACAAAAAGGCTTCCCCTTGTTCTGTAGACAGGCTTTGGCCCACCAAAGAAACTCTTGCTGGAGACAAGGCAAAATCGTGATCACTGTTTCCAAACTGTGGTAATGCTGAGACCATACACTTTTGAGGTACCACTGCAGTTTCCTCATATGAAGTCTTGCATATGGTATTAGTAGAATGCAGGAAGCCATGTAACCCAAAGCCTGCAGAATTTTTCTTGCAGTCAGCTGCTTCATTGAAGCCAGGTGTCGGAAAGAAGAAGCCAGTTGCACTTTTTTGTCTGGTGTCAAGGAAGCCATCTGGGTTGTAGTACTCAGAAGAGCACCCAGGAAAGTAATCTGTTGTGTGGGTACCAGATTTGATTTCTTTAGATTCACTGTGAAACCGAGGTACTGAAGAAGATGCTGCACAAAAGCTAGATGCCGAAGTAGAGTGTCTTTGTCATCCATTTGAATAAGACAGTCATCCAGATAAGGGTATATTTGAATCCCCTTCTGTCTGCAAAACGCCATTACTGGTGCCAGGCACTTTGTAAAGACCCTGGGCACAGTAGATAAGCCAAAGGGCAGCACAGAGAACTGGTAATGCTTCGAGCCCGCTTTGAAACGTAGATACCTTCTGCACTCTTGCCTTATAGGAATATGCAGGTAAGCTTCTTTTAAGTCCAAAGTCATCATCCAAGCGTTCTTGCCCAACATAGGCAGCAGCTGCTGCAGAGTGAGCATCTTGAATTTTGGTATATCTAGGAAGGTGTTTAGTACAGAAAGGTCCAGGATTGGTCTCCACGAATTTTCCTTCCTGGGAACCAGGAAAAATCTGGAATAAAAACCTTGCCCTATTTCTAAATTTGGTACCAATTCAACCGTTCGGTTTTGGCAAGGTGTGTAAATGAAATCTATAACCTCTTGAGACTCTGTCCAGAACCCATTTGTCCCGGGTTATGTGGCTCCAATTTTGATAAAAAAGAGAAATCCTTCCTCCCAAAGGTGCTTCCAGGACAGGAGCCCCTGGAACCAGAAAGGGAGAGTCATAAAGACTGTTTTCGGTAGGGTTGAGACTTATCTTCACCTCCCTTGGGAGAGGGGGCACTCCACTGCCTATTCCTAAAATGGGTCTGTGCCTGTCCCCTACCTCTGGAATGCCTGAATCTGCCTCTCTGAGACCTGTCCGAGCCCGGAAAGGACCAAGGTTTAGCTGGCCAGTGTCTGCTAAATTTATAAAATGAAAATCCTGGGATTAAATCCAAAAACAAACAGGAACAGGCTGACCAGCATCAGTGAACTGCAAAGGGCACCGCACGGCAAGAAAGACTGGGGAAATGGCATCAGCTGGGGTCTTTATACCTTCTGGCGCATTGACGTCAGGATAAAAGTGACCTCAGCTGATGTCCGATCCAGACTTTGGGACTCTGGACGATTGGGGGCTGCTGCTGGCAGGAAGAACCCCACAGTCATGACTGCAACAGTGAACCACGAAGGACATCTACTTTTGCATACATATTTCCTACTTAAAATATCAGAGCTGGATCATGGTCAAAGAGGGCCCTAGGAAGGGTAATAGACCCCCCCCAAAGCAGCCTCTCCTGCAGCAACCCTCTACCCCCCCCCACAAGAATCAGCCCTCCCCCACAAGCATCAGCCCCCTTCTCAGTCATTCCAGTGTTTGGCTGTTTCTCACCAGTTGCCTTACACACTGTTCAAATCCATCAGTGTACATATATTGTTCTCTTATTTGCTTCTACAGTGATTACAGATATTGAAATAAAATAGCACAAACAGATAGCCATTTGCTAAACAATACAGTCTCACAATGAAAACAGACTTAGCATGAGCAGTAAACCTCTCTGTCCTTGAAATTCACATTCATTGAAATTACAAAACTCACATTTATTGAAACATCATGAAAACGCACATTCATAGAAAATGCATCTGGCCAGTGGAGGATTAAGTTTACCTCTGGGCTGGTTTCAAACCATAGGCTCCTTGTACACATTTGTAGGGCCATGCATACATGTATTTATTCTTTGATTCACCTTCCTGGTTGTATTCAATTATATTCCTTGTGTAATACAACTGAAGGTGTTTTAAATTGGTAGTTTTAAAGATTCTTTTAATAAACAATGAAACAAAGTGCTTGTTTGCGTCTTTCGGCTTTTCCCGGTTAGGGGTCGCCACAGCGGAACTCCAGTCCGCTAATGATTGGCAGTTGATTTTTACGTACTGGCTTGCCAGGCCTGACGCACAACCTTCAACGAAGGTACGCCCATTCACGCATGTATCTCCATGCAGAAGACGCTCTAGCTGAGAAGCAAACCGGACAGCGTCTTACTATGAGGCAACAATGCTGAACCAATAATGATAAAACTGCCCAATTCAGAACATTTCCATCATAAAAGTCTACTCAAACTCCTGTCATTACAATCCACCAATATCAGTAAATATGCACAATCACTGCAGAAGTAAAAGCCATCTAAATAATTCCACATTAAAGAGATATGCAACTAATGAAGAGGTTGCTGCTAGAAAACAACTTTATACTTCAGTTTCATCCACAAAGTGCCTGTTGCCCTTGAATAATAAACTGCCTATGTTACATTAAAATAATGATAAGCTAGTAATATTGCAATAGGGAATGGATGGCAAACTAATAACAGGTTCATAATTACTAGTTATCTCCTCCAAAGAAGGACATTCTCAGGACTGCAGCATCCACACCCTTTAAAGTACAACACATTACAGTATCAGAAATCCATTTACATACTGTGGGAATAAACCCACAGCCTTCTGCATGAAAAGTAAGTATACTACCTGTTGTGCTACTAACATGACTTTTAATACCTAAGCACAATACTGATATAATTTGCTAAACAACAAGTTACACATTGCAAACAGACTTGGCATAAGCAGCACTAAACTTCTCTTACCCTGAAGCTCTCAGCTCCTTGTAAAATCCACTTGATACTCAACTATCTCTCTCTCAACTTTGCAACACAAGAAATCTGGAAAAAGACAAAATTTATTGGGGAGAGGACGAAGGCCCAAAACCAGGGTTACATTTTAAATATTGCTTGTATAATCTTAGAAAGTTCCTAGAATGAAATGTTTTGTGTTACCATGCATTTCCTGAAAGATAGGAAGACTGAAACTTAAATGGCTGTCATTATTTAGTGAATTCACTTCTCATTGATTTGCCAGAAAAAACACAAATTTTAAGAGGAACAGACCCAACGTATGAGTCAAACATTCCAGAATTCTGTGAAAATCTGGACAGTTGAGAGCTATGGACTCAACTCCTTGCATCACAAGTGGTGGCATGGGTAGGGAATTCCGGCTCTTGTTTCCTTTACATAAGGTACAGGGTTTGAGCTTGAGTAGCACTAACTGCCAGGTATACTTGACTGGATACACACACACCACTCTGCAGCAATAGCAAGCATGCATGCACAGACCAGAAGAACAGGAGGTGATACTATGAAACACGGGGTGGACTGATCTGCCTTGCTAGATTTTCCCTTTGTTAAGAAATAAAAATAAATAACTTAAAAAAATTAACAATTTATTGTTTTGATTTTACAAGTTCACATGTGCAAAGACCTCTTTTTTTTTCCTGCAGACATGCTGGAAGAAAAATGCCATGCAGTGCTGCAAAAGTACAAATAGTCTTAAAATACAGCCACACTAAATTCACGGTTCAGACAGACTGCAACATTTTAAAGTCATCCTCAATTAATAACTTTCTTAAAAGATTGTTAATTTCAGCAGCTGTCACTGCTAGCGAATAGGTACTTAAATTTGGCATGTCAGACAGACAAAAGTGACTGTGAAATTGCATTTACAAGATACATGCTGAAGCTTGCTGGGCTATCATCATAATAGGTTCATAGTGAAATATCAAGGTTTGCCTAATCAAGAACTTAAACCATTTAAAACAAAACATCTGCACCTCATAACAAAAGACATCTGAGCCACTGCAACAGATAACATGTTTGCATGGGGATGTCTACTATACCCCACACTCTGGGGATTTTCTTCACATACCCCTGACCAATAGAGATAAATTGACTCTAATGTTATACATTCTGTGAATGAAGGGAAATGTAAATTAAAAAAAAAAAAGTCATGTCTCTTCTAAATTACTAAACATTGGAGTCTGAATTTAACACAGAACCATGTTTAACAAATCAATAAGCTGTGCAATGGAGTGTCAACATTTCAAAAATTCATCAAAACATACATGACACTTCATGGGTCAACTTAACCACTTTGATCCTGTCATAATAAGTGGGGTTAAAATCAGAGCTTTGATGGGGCACTGTTATTATGCAAGGCAGATGAGGACCGAGGAGGAGAAACAATAGCATAATAAGACAAAATCATGAGGAACCTATTTTACTAGGGTCATATGCATGATAGAAGGTGAGAAAAAGAATAAAAAAAAAACACGCCAGATTGAATTATTTTTAATAATAACAGCCGTTATTCACTAGCAATGATCTTTAAAACACAATGTTTATTTTATGGGTGTCATGGGAGGATTAGTCTGATTAAATTCCTTCCTATACAAATAGTATTTAGAGGCAGTAAAATAATAGTTTTGCAGATTGTGGCTGATTTGCAGCTAACTGCTTTAATCTATTCTTTTACGCTGACAGCTAAATGAAAATAATAGACGTGTTATATTGTGTGTTGCCATCTTTAACTGCCAGTGATAATTTCACAATAAAAGAATTCCTTGGAAATGGTCTCATTTGAGGCAGTGGTGCCAGTTAATGGGATTGGATCCATTTCTGTCGATGAAATCACTGCAATATTCTGAAGTGACCAAATACCCAGAGTGAATGAGAGTCATCTGGAAATGCTGAAAGTTCTGGATGATGTTGGTTAATAAACCTCTTCAGTTTTACATGAAAAAAGGAGATTTCTGCTTTTGATTGGTGATATGGGAGACAGCTCATATTTTCAAGAAAGGGGGTGTGAAGGATCGTGTTCCTAAGCGTCCCTAGGAAAGTTTACATGTTGGAATGAAGATTTTTCTGAACAACTGATATAAAAGCTGCAGTTCAGATTTTCTCCTTGCTTTAGAACAGAACATGTGATCAGCCGTTCAGTTCTTTACCGATATTTAAGCTGTCAGAGGAGCTTCCCATTATAGTCTAAATGTTCTTTGTGGATCAGCAGAAAGCATAATCACTGTTCCCAGAAATATTTTCTGGAAAGTACTGCACCAAATCCCAGTTCTATTGCTGCATATCACATATACATGAAAAAAGAGTCCACCGTATACTTTCAGTGTTAAGTTGTTACATCAAAATGGAACTAGGCTAACCCCAAGGAGGTGCATTGTCTCTCATCTTGTTTCTGTTATTAATGGGACATCAGGGAGCAGACATAGTTTGGAGGATTTCACGTTTAGGATACAAAGCTTGTCGAATCTTTGTTATAAGAGATGATGCTCTCTTGGATTCAAGTGACTGCGATCTCCAGCATGCACTAAAAGTACTTCACTGGTAAGTGTTAAGCACCTTGAATGAAAAATATTGACACAAATTCAGAGGTCAGGATTCAGTCCCAGAAAAGAATGGATTGTTTTCTATAGGTGAGACTCAGTAACTCTGTCTAGTGGAAGAGTTTAAGGATCTTGGGATCATAATAAACTAAATAGATATGAACTCTTAAAAAATACAGTTTATTAAAGTTGAAATCAATGAATAAGTTCATACCATTATTGGTGAACTTCTTAAGGGAAAAAAGTAGTTAAAAATCACATAATTTCACAAATGCTAATGAAGAAAAATTAGTAACTGTTCTTTATTAAAGGATTTGCCTTTAGCATACACTTCAAGTTGATTATGCAACTGAGAGACCTGTCTTCTGGCAAGCATTAAATAAAGTCTGCCATTGAAATTCTCTCTCTCTTTTTTTAGGTGACCTTCTGAATTACTTTTTTTAACATCAGTTTTGACCTCCTGAAAAACTAAAGAATAAAACTTTTTTAAAAGTAACACATTCTCTTGAGAATTTATAAGGTACATTTTATTCATGAAATTTTCTAATTGCATATGAATGTTCATAGGTCCTTTTTCAAAGATTACTTTTTTTTCTGCATTAAATGTCTTGCATGAAGATGTAGAAGACTATGTATGTATCATTTTAATACAGCATGTGAACTGTCTTTGTGAGCCATTTGCTTTGCCGGTGCTAGGTCAAGAATCTTTAGATACAGATCTATAGTTTTTAGAAGAATGCATACATTATGTTTATATGCCCCACTCTTGTTAATAAAACTAGTCTCTGCTGGGTCATTTCTTCAATAGCCATTTGTAATTTTGTCCCATTTGGATAAATGGAGTCAGCTGATGTGTTTGGTTATATAGTGAAGATGACCCTACATGACTACCAGCCACAGCCTACTGAAGGGAGGCCATACAGCAAACCCAGGACAAGATGGAGAGATTATGTCTCTCAGATTTCTTGGCAAGGTTTACGAAGTAGCTCAAGGTGAGATAATGAGAGACAGAAGCCTGCCCTGCCCTCTTTAGCTGGTTATAACCATGATCTTACCACGGCAATCACTTTAGTAATTTGACAGAGCAATGGGTAATTGATAATTTTACTAGTTTTCATAAATTCTGATGAATGTAGAGAAGCACTCATGAACAAGAGCATTGTTAACAGCAACTTATCCATCACAGATGTGCTCCATTCAGTATTAATACAGATAATTAAACTGAGCAGGAGTTATGTTAAAGATATATTCAGTACTTAACATCTCAGCCAGAAACTCTCACCAAATGTTTCAAAAATTCCAGGTTGGCTCCCTATCCAAGTGTGAGATCTGAGGCTGCAAATCCTGAAACCTTTAGATCTCAAAAGCTGTAGAACTAGGTTCCATTTTAACTTACATTAGTACTTAAAGCAACTGTAATGCTATTTCCAGAACCATTGACATGTAGTGCATTTTAGTGACTGACTCCTCAAGCAATCTTCTTAACAGTTTGAGGAGTCTCTTTAAGACCACGGACACTGCATCAATGGGCCCAGAAAATATCCCAGGATGCCTTCTAAATAGCATGAAACATGACCTATCAGGGCCTCTGGAATTACTATTTAACTGTAGCCTCCAAACAGGCTTCATGCCTCATGAATGGAGAAAGGCAACAGTCATCCCTCTGCACAAAGGTGGACCCTCTACAGACCCTGGAAACTATAGACCCATAAGTCTCACTAGTCTTATATGTAAAGCCATGGAAAGAATTATCATGGAAATGATCAATAGACATATAGTAAACCTCCAGACACTGGACCCAACCCAGTTACATTTTTTAAAGGGTAGATAATAACTACTCAACCTAGTGGACTTCTTCGAGAAGGCCACCAAAGCAATGGATAAAGACAAATTGTTCACACTGCCTACCTTGACCTAGCCAAGCATTTGAGACAATACCCCACTTGGGCATTGCTGACAAACTCAAGAGGTTAGGCACAAACCAGTATGTTACCCAGTGGATAGCCAACTGGCTCACAGACAAGACCCAGGAAGTTTGAATTGGGGAGTCTCCCTCTACAGAGAGGCCAGACACAAGTGGAGTCCATCAGAGATCAGTCGTTGGACCACTCCTTTTTGGCATTTACTTCTTAGAAGTCAAGGCCAATATCAATGGTCTCTGGCTGACTAAATTTGCAGATGATTGCAAATTATGAGCTATCATTGAATCTCACACTAATACATATGGGACTGACACAGACAAACAACTGGTGTCAGAGTCATGGACTAAAACTAAATGCCAAGAAATGCATAATAGTATCCTTTGGGAAGTCATCCATCCTTGGTAACTACCATATTGACAACACACCCCTTAGAGTTGACTCAGTAGTCAGGGACTTAGGGACACACATAGATAGTAATCTAGCTTTTGATCATCATGTGCCTACAGTGGTGAGGAAATCATTCTGTGTTGCGCAACTTATAAACAAAGGTACGACATCTAAGTCCAAGGAAGTCATTGGTCCACTGTATTCGGCATTCATCAGACCTATTACTGAGTACAATGTCTGCTTTGGTATGTACCTAACCAGGCATATCCAGCAACTGGAATGTCCACAGAGGTTCCTCACTAAAAGAATACAGGGTGTAAGTAATATGTCCTGTGCAGACTGCCTCAAGGCCCTATCCCTGTATTCTGTCTCCTGCAGGCTTTTGAGGGTAGAGCTATGCCTGGCATACAGGGCATTGTCAGACCCCACTCTGATGGACCTCTTGCATATCCAAAAAACAAACAGTACCAGAATTACCTATTCTAAAGACTTAAACCTTGCCTGTGTTATAAATAGGACCTGCTGGAGAGATAGGTATATATCCCAGAGACTATCTCGTCTATGGAACAGGCTCCCCATCCATGTGAAGCAGAGTTCCTCCCTAAACCAATTCAAGTGCAACTTGGACAATTCGATGGGAAACCAGAAATTCATCTTTGGTTTGGCACCTATGTCTCTAATGGACACAGGTAACTTGCAAATGGTTCATCTCCCAGGCCCATGCTTACACTTATCAAGGGTATCAGACCTTGTCAGAGATTTGGGATGCATGACTAGACTTTAAAAGGCCCATATGGTCATTAGCCTAGTAAACATCTATGGACCTATTTGCTCATCTACAAGGGTCAGCAAACTGGCATCTCTGTCATGACAACCACCATCATTCTCTTTCCCAACTTATTCCAAGGATACTGTTTGAATTAAACCACCACTTGGCATTTAAGATTAAAACATAATTTGCTATATTGTAGACTTTCAAGTTACTGAAGTTCATTGATAATAATATGCTTCTAAGTACTGAAGATCTCTTGATACTTCGCTAATAACTGTCACTAGTATTTAGGAAAATGTCACTCATTTGGTACATTTTATAAACTGAATGATGTAGAAATCTTCAGGTATAATACATGCACCACAATGGGAAATGTGGGATTTTATTAAGAACATTTGTCTTGGGCTGTTTATTTTTGAGATAGGTTGATTTATCTGTGAACCTTTTATTTCTGTCAAAAGGTTTGTTGGCACCTTCTAACTGTTACATTTTGAAAATTATAAAAGACTGAGCAATATGTGTCAGAAATCAATTTTGCAAACTATATGTTGTGAGTAATGGAATCATTTCAGGTAAGCAGAACATTCCATCATAAGTAACTAGCTGTATTATGTCTTTAATCAGTTTTCATTGCAGATGGAAGTACAGCACTGATGTCAAATAACTGAAAGTCCAGTGTTTGTCTTCATGTCATTGAACTCTGCTTATCCCTATAAGGATTATTGATATGAGACTCCTGAATGCTAAAACTCCTTGAATATATAACAGGAAAAAACACAAGTCTTAATTCTATAAATGTATCTATTATTTATATTCCTGAACTTGTAGTGACTAAGGTACAAAACGTGGTTTAGTTGTTATTTAGATCAGAATAATTAATTCATGACTTGGTTATTTTGGATTCTTGTATAATCATAGTATTTGTTTCTCAGGTCTCAACAAATAAAAGGGATGTAGGGTGATTGTACTAGTTTACTTCCAGACTGAGTCTGTGACATGGTCGTTTAGTGCCTTCCCATTTCCGTTAATTGAATTTAGACCTGGAGAATGTACTTAATGCAGTTTTGGTGGCTGAGCAGATCAGTCTTCAGGAGTGCTGCTGTTTACAAATGAACAACAAAATGTGTGTCTACAAGAATGTGTGCAGTTTGCATATATCCCCTTATAATAATTCATGTGTGCACTTTATAGATAATCCCTTATAATAATGTGTGTGCACTTTGTATATATCCCCTTATAATAATCGATGTGTGCACTTTGTGCCATGTTACTCCTCTATGTGCATGTGTGTGTGTGTGTGTGTGTGTGTGTGTGTGTGTGTGTGTGTGTGTGTGCACGTGCAAAAATAATGTTGGACAAGTTTCAGATCCTGTTGGTAAAATTGTATTGATAAATACTGGGTTCATTCAGAGTTGAATTCAAATCGGGGGGGGGGGGGTGGTAGTAATTACTCTCTCAATGTAGCAATCTATTCATTGCACTCATAACAGTGTCAGCATCCGCTGATTTTAATCTTGGAAATTCACAGAAGCTTGATGCTTATTGGTGATCAGGAAGATTTTTCTGACATGATATTAATGTAAAGCAATGAGGGTAACTGCTTTACTGTTAAGTGACTAGCAGCAGGAATAGAATTAAAGCAGGAATTATATTTTACTTAACTTTGTATCCTATTGAACTACTAGCAACTTTGTCTGGAAAAGGCCTCTTGAAGTACTTATTCCTTCCATCCTCATTTTTACCCATACATGAATAAGCCTGCCCTTTATATTCAACTTTTTGATATTGTTTTTTATGTCCAGTTCTCTGTGCTCAGAAAGATATAATAGGAGGATAAGAACAATGCTAGACAAGTGGTCATGGGGACCATAAGAGGCCTACCCATATACATCTTTAATAGAGACACTTAAAGTTCCTGCTATCCTATTTGAGGACTTAATAGTGCCCACCTCTGAAGTCAAGCAGGGCTATACAACTCTGTTGTAAATTTATTTCTACCTCTCCAATTATTAGGACCACCCTTTAAGGCAGGCAAAGTTGCACTTTGCTTGAGCTTGTTCCATTGGCTGGGGATACATCGCATGAATGCAATGCATTACTGACCTAGCATTTGCAGTTTTTGTATGCTCAGTCTAGTGACTGTAGAGCTCTAATGTCCCAGAGAGTCTAACAGAGCCATTATCATCATAAAGTCATGTGAAACCATGGCACTACAAGTGTATAGTTTTGACCTGACTTCCTGATGTTTTCCTTTTCATTCATTTGAACATCTATCATACTTCAAAAGGACAAATACAACTTAAGGTGCTCAGTCATAGGAAAACTAAACTTTAAAAATGATCAATACATGGTAGGTTCAGGTTAAGGCACTTTAATATTGCAGCAGGGAGACAAAAACGTGCTAATACAGAGTTTGTCTAACTAAAATCAGGAAGTAAGTCTATCTTTATACACTTTCTAACAAGACATTGCCTACCATGCTGACGTAACAGATCACAAGTTTTAACATCATCATTACATAGCAGCTGTTTATCCATGATTTTCTGCTTGCACTATCAATTTTATGAAAAACATCCTAAGAAAAACAACGTGGCCTTGGTGACCACCGGTTAGATACAGTTTCCCACTATATTATGTTACCATTCAAGGTACTATAGCTAATTCGAGCACAAAGCAAGTACAGATTCTTCAAGCAGTCTTTTGTTTTATGCATCTCTTCTTTTCCGCAGCTGTGCATGTTCTCATAACATGAACAGAGCTGATTGTTCATATTCAATCATATTATAGAAAAACAGTATTCTATTCATTCATTTCCTGACCTAGCAGATAAGCACCTGCTTCTCAAGTACATTTCCAAAAAGGCATAAACATGAATATTGCTGTGCTAGCAATTACTAGGTCAGGGTGCATCTTGCAGTTTCAGAAAGCATACTGTGGTTTGAAAAATCATCTTATAATTTCATACAGAATTAAGCTGTACAGAAAATAGAATGAAAACGTGTTAACCCTTTTAGCTTCTAATAAGCATTAGACATATATAAAAATGAATATTTTTCTGACATTTCCCTCCTGTTAATACTTTTTATTCTATTTTCAAAAGCATAAACAGTTTGCTTCTTCTCCTAACCTCTTCCATTCTGGATTTGCAGTTAAGAGAGTCATTTAGTTTAGACTTATGAAAGCATTTCAGTTTTCAACAACTCTTCAATTCCAGTACTTTGATACAAAGTCTCAGAAACTGATATATCTATAAAATCTTTGATTAACTTTTTCATGCAGGGAATACCACAACAAATGCATGCTCCTAATAGGAGTAATCCCACACAAATGGCAATCAGGATGTTCATTAGGATGGAACCCCACCCCCCAAACAAATTCTGGAAAAAATCCGTCAGAGGGTTTGGGCCTGGTTTGGTCATGGTTGACACTTGCTGGATCACCTCAAGATGGTCGTTTATCTCGTGCTGGTTGTCAGGAATATACAGACAGCATTTTTCTTTGATTAAAGCGCACGTACCACCTCTTGCCGCTAGGGTGAAGTCAAGAGCCATGCGGTTTTGAAGTACCACAGTTCTCATAGCATTTAGTTCATCAGTCACTAATTCGAGAGCAGAAAAAGTTGCATTGCTCATAACTTCAAGAAGTTTGGACAGTTTTCTCAGCTCCCAAATCGATTTCACTGTGCCATATGCAGGGGCTATGCCTGCCCATGATATAATAGTGTCACTCAAGTCCATATGTGTCAGTTTATCTTTGTTTTTCACGGAGTTATGGTTTCTCCACCCTGCTTCGATTCGTCCCACTGGATTCTCGGGTCTCTTGATTAGATTTCTAGGTTTACTGCTGACCTCTCTGACATTTCAAATTTTCCCCTGAGGCAAAGCTGCAGTGTGTCGTATGGCCGGAACCAGGTAACCCAAAAAACAACTGCCGGACCAATTCTCAGGTAGCCATTTGTATGCCTTTTTCCCACAAACAAAATAACAATTCTCTACTTTAGTATTGATATATGCTCACCCTGCATGAAACATTTTCTTGTCAAGAATAGAAAGATTATGCTGTATTTCACTAACAGTTCTCTTCATTTTCTCAAAGTATGAGTCATAGTTTGTATCACAGATAGTTTCTGCCTTATTAGCCTTAATATAACATTCATAAGAAACAGTCACACTGCAATTGCTCCAACCCACCTGAATAGTGTCATTTTTATAAAAACATACAATCCCTTTTTGTGTAACAGGTAGGTACAATGCTATTTTGTCCTGTGATTTCATGGGTGTAGTATCAAAAATCAAGTTTTCCCAGATCTCATTGACCCCTAGGGGGACAGCAGTCATTAATAATCCCCCGTATGCTGTTGGTATAGCTGTGCAAATCCAGCAGTTTGAAACATTAAAAGTCTCAGCATACACATATTTAATTGCTTGGTAAGTGTTAAAGTTTGGATGCCAGTCTATGAGTAATGCATCACGTTTGTTCAGTTCAACTCGTGTGGCTAGAAAAAGGAAAGGCCACAGCAAAAAGATCATTGTTATCAGTATAGCTAACAGGATGATCATGCAATTTTTCTGAGGTTGTTCTGCATCCCTGTTTACTCTATACCTGGTCATTTTGTTCTCATTGTACAATAGTAACAAGGTTTTTGTCCAGTTCAAATTTCGTAACCAATTTACAGTGTGTCAGATGAATCCAGGACGCTCACTCTGCGATCTTGACTGCAGTGGGTGTTGACAGTAGAACTTGGTACGGTCCTTCCCACTTTGGAGAACTCCAATTCTTTTTCTTCACAACCTTCATCCAGACCCACGTGCCTGGGACTACTGCTGCTTCCGATGGTCTGGCTTGTTCTTTATCTGAAACAGAATTTAACTGCAGAAGTTTGTTATTCAAAAATCGCCTCATATACTCTGTAAGTGAACTGTCAGCCTCCTGGTCTGCAGGCATGAGAGGTTTCCACTGAGGTGTATAATATGCCCTCCCAAACAGAATTTCAAAAGGAGTTAACCCTTTTACATTTGGAACAGTTCTCATACTCAACAGTGCCAGAGGCAGACAGTGCACCCAGTTCTTTTGTGTCTCACTAATCAATTTCCTAAGTTTATTTTTCAGAACTTCATTATGCCTCTCTACTAATCCTGCAGATTGGGGGTGGTATGCACAATGGTTTTTCAGAGAAATCCCAAAATAATGGCTCAATTGTTGTATAGTTTGATTTACAAAGTGTGTGCCATTGTCACTATAAATCTTTTCCGGTATGCCAAATCTAGGAATAATTTCTTTAACGAGGACTTTTGCAACAGTAGCTGCATCTGGATTTTTAGTCGGAAAAGCTTCCACCCATTTGGAAAACATATCTATAATGACAAGACAGTACTTTTTATTTTCACATTTGTTTAGCTCTATAAAATCCATACAGATAGTATGGAACGGATACGGTGGTGTAGGGAAACTCCCTTGCTTAGGCTTCAATGCCCCCTGTGCATGATGCTTGTTACAAACATGGCATGCTGCACAAAAATTTTTTGTGTAGTTTGTAAATCCATACATTGTAAACACTCGATTCACTAACTGTACCATCCCCCCTGTTGAGACATGGCACTGCCCATGGCTCAACAAAGCTGCATATCTAAACAAGTTAGATGGTAAAATTGTTTTTCTTTCTTTGGAGATGTACAGTGCTTTCTCAAGAATTGCTCCTCGCTTTATCCATTTTTGTTTTTCTACATTTGTAGTAAGTGTCTGCATTGTTTTTAACATTTCTAAATCTAAAATCTCAGATGGTTGTAATTCTTCACTCGAAAGAAATACTTCTGAAGCTGAAGCTGCTTGCTTTGCAGCTGTATCAACTCTCGCATTACCTTTTGAAATCCTATCCTGTTGTTTGGTATGAGCTATGCATTTACAAATAGCTACTTTCTGAGGTAACTGAATAGAATCTAACAAATCTAAAATAAATTGCACATGATTAATTGGTTTACCAGTAGATGTTATCATTCCTCTATTTTTCCACTGCTGCTCAAAAACATGTACAGTAGAAAAAGCGTACTGGCTGTCAGTAAAAATGTTCACACGTTTATCCTTTGCCAAGGTACATGCCCTTGTTAAAGCAATCAATTCTGCTGCTTGTGCAGATAAGTTGTGTGGTAAAGACCTTGCTTCTAAAATCTCAGTATCAGAAACTACTGCATACCCCACTAGATTCTGTCCTGTAGGACCCCTCCTACACGAGCTGTCCACATAGTATGTCACCTCGGCATCATCCAAGGAAACATCCGTGAGATGTTTTCTAGGCAGTGTCTTTTGCTCAATCTCCTGCAGGCAGCAGTGTGGTTTGCCATCTGCAGGGGTTGGGAGCAAGGTTGACGGATTCAAAGTTGTGCATCATTCAACTGTCATATGAGGTTGGCTCAACAGTATAGTCATACAGGAAAGATATCTAGCAGGAGAAAGATATGCTACTTTTTCTTGCAGTAAAATAATCGCGACTGCATGAGGCACTCTCAATGTGAGAGGGTGGAATAACACTACTGAGGCTGAAGCCTGCACTGCCATTGCAGCTGCAACTACTGCTTGTACACAGTGGGGCAAGGATCGCACCACTGGGACTAACTGTGATGAATAGTAAGCTATGGGGCGTTGTTTGTCCCCATGTTGCTGTGTTAACACTGATGTCATATAACCCTGCTTACAATCTACAGTTTGGAAAAAAATCGTTTATGATAGTTTGGTTATCCTAAAACTAATGAGGATGCTATCAGTTGTTTCAATTTGCAGAAAGCTGATTCTGCTTCTGGTGTCCACTGTAATAAATCTTGTGCTGCCATAGGCTTTTTGAATATTAGGTTGGTCAGTGGAGCAGATTCCAAGGCATAGTTTGGAATCCAACTCCGACAAAAATTAGTCGTACCTAGGAAGGACATCATTTCCTTCTTGGTAGTTGGTTTGGGTGCTTGTAATATTGCTATTTTTCTGTCTTCATCTAATATTCTGCCTTCTTTGGATATTACATATCTCAGGTATTTAACCTGTTTTTTCCAAAGTTGCAGTTTGTTTTTGTTTACTTTGTGTCCTTGAGTAGCTAGAAATTGTAATAATGCTATGGTATCTTCTCTGCATTCTTGCTGGGTGGGGGCTGCCAGCAGAATGTCGTCTACATAAAGTAAAATCTGGCTGCCTTTTGGTGGGATAAATCCCGCCAAGTTACTTGCCATTTCCTGTGCAAATATTGTTGGACTCTCACAATATCCCTGTGGTAGTCACGTGTATGTAGACCTTTTTCCCTGAAATGTAAATGCAAACCAATGTTGGCTGTCAGGGTGTATCGGTATTGAGAAAAACACATTGCTAATATCTACCACAGAAAAGTACTTCTGTTGAGGTTTTAAATCATTTAATAAAGTGTGTGGATCTGGCACCATAGGTGCTCTAGGTATAACTGCATCATTTACAGCTTGTAAATCTTGGACCATACGCCATTCTCCATTTGCTTTCCTAACAGGAAATAAGGGTGTATTACATGGTGAATCGGGAGATTCTATTAATACTCCTTCCTTAAGTAAGGCTGCTATTATAGGTTTGATTCCTACTTCTGCATCCTTTCTTAAGGGATACTGTCTCTTCTGAGGTCTAAATGCTGACTTTGGCGTGATAGTGACTGGTCCTGCTGTACAAATAAGTCCTACATCTGATTTCCCTGTTGACCAGAGAGTCTCTGGTATGTCTCGTAAGGCTTTTTCCTCTTCCTCTAGTAAGAGTGCTACTCAGCTGTCCTCACTTGCCTGCAAGTGCACAGCTGGGTGTGTCTGTGTTATCCAATTCAACTTCTGCTTTTGTACTCCCTGTTCTGAAAGTTCCAATTCTGTCTGTTTTTCCCACCTTGTGACTTTTTCTCCTAGGTCTGCCCACTTCACATTCTTATTTTTAGTTAAACTCACATGTGGTAATCGATTAGATTTATAAAGCGCTAGGAATTCCTGGGGCAATGAACAGCTAACTACATTGTTTCCTTCTGTGTCCCAGTACAGATTATGTAATACTAATCTGTTAGCATGGTTTTTAAACAGTTCTTGCTCATATTACTTATCAGGTCCTGGTTTGCTACAGTAATATAGAGTGCAATGCAACAAATGCTGTTTATCAGTGTCAAGGAAGGGGGATTTACTGATGGCTACATTCATCAGTTCTTCGGTTACTGCCCCTGGACCAGTCGTAACCAAGTCCTGGCTGTACCAATAAAATGTTTCACCCTCCGGTCGCACTACAAAAGTATCCATTTGTCGCTGTGCTTCCAGACCCTGCATAGTTGGAACTACTGCTATGCCAAATATCAGCATAAGGTCTCTGCCCAAAAGATTTACTGGGCATTTTGCAGAAACAACAATTTTGCTTTTCTGGGTCATCCCTGAAACAGGGTCAGTTATTGCTATGTTGTGGGAGAGTGGCTCCCGATACAGCTGTCCATTAGCTGCTTTCACTAATATGTAATCAAGTGATTCTGAATTTTCTGGTAGTTTGGAAGGATGTGTCAGGGTCCGTGAAGCCTGAGTCACACAGGAATTTAACTTCCCTCCCCTCTACCAGTAGTGTAACTTCTGGTTTTGTGTCTGCTAAGTAGAGCTCAAAGCTCAATAATGCTAAGTCTAAAATTTCATTTTCTTCACCATCAGTGATTTCTTGTACTTCCTCTATTTCTTCTATCACATTCTCTACTTCTATCACATTTGCATTTGTCTTTTCTTGATTATTCCCTTCTAGTGATTCTTGACTATCATATAGTCAGTCCTCACCCTCCTTGTCTTCTGTGGTTACCTTTTTATTTTGCCTGCAATCCCTTGCTAAATGTCCTTTTTTCCCGCATTTAAAACATTCACCCCTTTTCTTTCTCTCTTCAAACTCCTCTGATCGCTTATTAGATTGTTTGTTTCCCTGGGCACTTTTCTTACCCTTCTTTCCAGTCTGTACAACAAAGACTTCTGATCCATCTTCTACTGCAAATACTTGAGTTTTCTTTTTCTTTTTGCTATTAAAATGCCTTTCAGCATGTCTTGCATATTCAAGTAATGACTGTAATCTACTTGTACGATGATCTACATTGTAATAAAGCTGCTAATGGGTGCAGTACTGCCTTTCAAAAATGCATTCTTTAATTGCTGCTCATATGGGGAATCATGTGTTTGGTCCTCAGGTACCTGCATTCCACAATTGTTATTAAAACACTCTAATAATCTGGCATAATATCTATCAACAGTTTCACCTTCTTGTTGTATGCATTGATTAATGCAAGTCCAATCAGCCCTAGGCTTCCATTTCTCAGAGATTCGGTCTGTCAGACCTTTCACTCTGTTATCCAGTTCTGCGTTGCTATGTGGGAGTGGCCTATGTTCTGCGTCACGGGGATTCCAGTTGCCACTGATCATGTGCCAATCTGGACCTACGATTTGTCTGACTACTTTCTCTACTTCCTCTCCATTCAAATGGTAACTTAACCTCATGCCCTGTAAGTCTTCTAAGAATTTTCTAAAATTAACTTTCGGATGGGGAATTCCCTCTGTGGCTCTCCGGATGTCTTCTGGTGTCCACGGTCTATACACCAGAAGAGTTGGATCCTGTCCTGCCTGTCCTGCCTGTGGATTTGGTACTTCTATGAGTGGACATATCTCTTCTTCACTCATAGCTCATGAATTTTTATTTATTTCATATAATTCAATATCCCCTCTTAAGTTGCATGTTCGGGACCTAGTCTCGATAGGATCTCTGACAAACGGTTTTGATTTCGCAGGGACAGCTGGATATAGCGGAGGTGGATCAGCTTTTCCACTCGCTTCATATTCTGGTAAGGGAAGTGGAGGGGGCAGAGGGGCTGATGCTATTACCAAGTTATTGTCTTCTTTATCTAAAAACATTGCTTTTGAATTTTTATTCTTTTGTTCCCTGCGGTTTGCTTCCTCAAGCCACCTGTGTGCCTGAGGAACTCCTAACTGATGTTGCTTTTTTACCTGACCTTTTGCATCTGCTTTAAGTTGTTTGACAAGTTTCACAAGTGAAGGTTTATCTAATTTGCCATCAAATTTGCATTTATTAACCCATTTTGTATAGTACCTAACGTTGTCGGCACGCTGTAATTGCATATATTTCACGTCTTCGGTTAAAGGCGGATCTCGGGAACTTTTTGGGCACTTATTTCCCATGTTATCTTAACTTAGTTAGAAATTGTTACGTAACCCTTTTTATCACATGGTACCACGATTTTCACTTCTTCACAGTTTATCTAAAATAACTGCCTACCTATCCTGTTTCCCTGATCTATGACAAGACAGCAATCTTTGTTGTCCCTGATTTACAAAAAAATCTCCCTGACAAAAACAAATACTGTAACAAGTCCCTGATCTGAAACAAAGAAAAGGTAAATTCCTCCTTACCTAATGCTCCGTGATTGATCGTCTCACTGGATCTGTTGACTCGTCCTCCAATCGCAGATCAGAAACAGTGGCTGGCCTCTTTTGAACGACAATTCAGTCGGAGGTCTTTCAAAGCAGAAGAACCGATGTGGCTTCTTCCCCATACGGTTTCATGCCACCGGGCCCATCTGACCTGAGTTAGAGTGACAGATTTCAGGGTCCGAAGGACCAATCTGTCATAGGAAAAATAAACTTTAAAAATGATCAATACATGGTAGGTTCAGGTTAAGGCACTTTAATCTTGCAGCAAGGAGACAAAAACGTGCTAATACAGAGTTTGTCTAACTAAAATCAGGAAGTAAGTCTATCTTTATACACTTTCTAACAAGACATTGCTTACCAAGCTGACATAACAGATCACAAGTTTTAACATCATCATTACATAGCAGCTGTTTATCCATGATTTTCTGCTTGCACTATCAATTTTATGAAAAACTTCCTAAGAAAAACAACGTGGCCTTGGTGACCACCGGTTAGATACAGTTTCCCACTATGTTATGTTACCATTCAAGGTACTATAGCTAATTCGAGCACAAAGCAAGTACAGATTCTTCAAAAAGTCTTTTGTTTTATGTATCTCTTCTTTTCCGCAGCTGTGCATGTTCTCATAACACGAACAGAGCTGATTGTTCATATTCAATCATATTATAGAAAAACAGTATTCTATTCATTCATCTCCTGACCTAGCAGATAATCACCTGCTTCTCAAGTACATTTCCAAAAAGGCATAAACATGAATATTGCTGTGCTAGCAATTACTAGGTCAGGGTGCATCTTGCAGTTTCAGAAAGCATACTGTGGTTTGAAAAATCATCTTATAATTTCATACAGAATTAAGAAGTACATAAAATAGAATGAAAACGTGTTAACCCTTTTAGCTTCTAATAAGCATTAGACATATATAAAAATGAATATTTTTCTGACATGCTCATTGAGGAATATGTCCGTTATTCCCATAACATAAAAGGCTTTAAGACTTAAAATTGGTATTCAGAAAAACAATTATCAGACCCAAAGAAAAGTTCTGGTGTGAGTTCCAAGTAATCCAAATGTCAAACACACTGTTGTATGTTAAGGTAAAAAGAACTTTAATACAGTAAAGCTTTTGGGTTAACACCCTTCATCAGTACATAAATTCAAGTGAATTAAAAAGTCTATAAATAGGGTAACAATCAAGTCACATGATCAGCAAGCCTAAGAACATCAATTAAATATTTAAAGAAAAATCTCTAAAATAAATTGTTTTTAGAAAGCATGTCTCTTTAGGATATACATATAAATTAATTCTAAAAAAGTATATACCAGTAAATATATCTATTTATATAATAATGTAAAATGAAAGAGAGTAAAATAAGATGTAATAAAATATGATAAAATAAAATGTTGAGCTCTCTAAATGCATTCTCTCTGTTTTTTAACCAACACGGGCTTCAGACTAGCAGCTACATTCAACCCTGGTTGTACCTCTGCATTTAGTCTAATGATCCACTCTAGTTCCTTGAGCTCTAACACATTATTGACAACTCCTCCCCTCATATCTAACTTGACTTCACTTATTACTCTAAACTTAAAACTATGATCCTCATTCTCCATAATATGTTTGCTTAACGCATTAGTTAGTGACTGCCTTCTAATCTCAGATTTATGTTCTATAATGCGTTGCTTTAATTTTCTAGTTGTTTTCCCTACATAGAAAGCTATGCATTTGACACAGGTTGCCAGATACACTATACATGATATATTACAATTCGCTGAACATTTAAATTCAAACTTTTGCTTAGTTATAGGATGCTCAAAGATATTTGTTAAATCAAGTATATCAGTACAGCAGGTGCAGTTAAAGCACTTCTGTGTAAGTGTTTTACTTAGTTGTTTTACTTTATTTTCCTTGAAATCTTTATAACACAATTTTTGTTTTACATTTTCTGAATTTCTGAAAGAAACACTTGGTTTTATATCTAATATACTTCTAATCTCAGGCATAGCTAGCAATATTAGCCAGTTTCTTTGTATGATATTACAAACGTCTTTGGTATAGGCATTAAAGGTGGTCACATACCTAATGACATCCTTTTTCCTTTCAAATACATTTTTCTATTGGTTCTTATGGCAACCAAAACAAGGACGATATTCCGAATGTCTCTTAGCCTTTATTTCTTCATATATCATATGTATATATTGGGAAGGATAGTCTAATCTATTAAATTCCTGCACCATCTCATTTGTCTGAGTTATAAAGTTCACATCCTCTGTCTTTAACTTACTAACTCTAATTAGTTGTGATTTCAATACACCTTTAAAAGTATGTTGAGCATGCATACTATTTTTCCTAATGTATCTGTTGGCACTCACATCTTTCTTATAAACCGTTGTCTGTATGCTATTGTCTTTTTTATATAATTTAATATCTAAAAAATTGATGTCTTCTATAGAACAAGTCATTTTGAACTTTAAAAAAATAGTTGTTTGATTTAAGTAATCAATATAATTATTTAGTTCTACTTTTGTGCCACTCCAAATAAAAAAACAATCATCAACAAATCTTTTATAAAATTTTACCTTACTATTAAATATATTATAATCACTCAACAAAAACTGCTTCTCCCAGCAGTACAGAACCAGATTTGCATAAGTATTCGCTACTGGGGTGCCCATTGCTACCCCAGTAAGTTGAAGGTAAAATTTTTCATCAAACAAAAATACATTTTTTGTCAGTACAACATCCAATATCATACAAATATTCTCTACTTCCCTGGCTTGCATATGTATTTCTGAAGTTAAAAAGCCTCTAATAACATGTAAGCCATAATCATTTGGGATGACTGTAAATAATGAAACTATGTCCAACGTTACAAAGATGAATATTTCTTCAATGTTATATTCATACCAATTATATAACTCATTCAGAAAATGCTCAGTATCTTTGAGAATACTTGGACATCTGCATAAATACTTACTTAATTGTGTTTGCAGATACTTAGAAATTGGCTCCGTAACCCAACCATTGCCTGATAGTATTGATCTTAGCGGTGGATCCATAAGGTCTTTATGGATTTTAGGAATACCATAAATTCACAGTATCCTAGGAAGACACGGTGTTGAAAAGTAGTTAAAAAGAGCTATAGTTATGTCACCAGCTAATTGTAAATCATAGATTATTAAATTAACCTGCATAATGCAGTTTTTAACATCACTAGCAGTGACTTCTTTAAATGTTGCTTGGTCTGACAAAAAAATCTTAAACTTTTCAAAGTATTTAACCCTGTCCATTATGACCACAGCTCCCCCTTTGTCTGCCTGCTTTATTACAATTTTATCATTCTGTTCTAGATGTCTCAAAGCTTTAAATTCTGAATATGTTAAATTATAACTTTTTTTCATTTCCTTGCTTTGATATAAACATCTTAATTCCCTTTCAAAAACATTCATAAATGCAAGCACAACTGGGTAAGGCTGAGGTACAAAAGTACTCAATTTTTTACATACTGAAAGCACATTTGGACTTCGTTTGAATATCAGTTTTAAAGTCAAGCTTCTCGTAAACATTCTAACATCTATAATTGCTTGTACGATGGTATCTTGAGCGTAAGGTATGAACTTCATACCTTTAGCAAGCAATTCTATTTGATTGTTACTTAAATTATTGTCAGAAATATTTACAGTACCTTTAAATACTTTTATAAAGCCATTTAAAGACGTGCTGTCTTGCTGTACTTGGTGGGACTGTTGTTCTTTCTTTTTGCAGATGGCGTGGCTTGTTGGGGCGTTCTCGGTCACGAGTTGTTCCTCTGTTGAAGACGGCCCCTTTGTATTGCAGATTGAATAACAACCTTCTCCGGCTGCTTCTTTCGAAATGGTAAAAAAGAAGATATTTCTATCTGTTTGTTCTTTTTCCCTATATTGCACGTTGGAAGTCCCTCATCTCGTCTGAGCGTGGTTACTGCTGCATAAGAATTTCCATTTGTGTTCCATTGTTGGGATTCACTGGTTTCCGCTCTCGCTTTAGGGGCGATAAGCTGATTTGTTGATTCTTTTGAGGCAATTTGCATACAATCCTCCTGATTCGTCGATGTCGATTCTTGAGCCTGTTCAAAATTATCCAGCTGATCTAAACCTCTAGGTGCCATATTACTTTCATTATTAGTATTCTTATGTGTGGTTAAAATCTGACCAGATTTAAACTCATTCCTCGGCCAGGAAAAGATGTTTCCATTACTATAATCTCTTAGATCGCGTTGTATTTTACTTTTTTTCTTTAATTCAAGCTTGGTGTCCAAGGATCGTATTCGATCTAAAAATGCTTGATATTTTGCAGTATAATTCGTGAAACAGGACAACGCTAGAATATCATTTTCAAGATGTTCTATCTCTTCAATTAACTTTTTCTCTATAGGTTCAAAGTAAGTGTTCATAAGTCTCATATAGCTAGCACTCAATTCAAGATTTAATTGTTGCCATTGACCGAGTAGGTCTATATATGTATTGCCATATGAGGGCATTTTCAATATGCGCAAACCCCGTGGGACGATACTGAGCTCCAAATAGGCTAAGAAACTCAGTCTCTGCCACTGGAGTTGCTTAAATGTTTGTGCTTTCTTCTCCGTTGTTAGCAAGTTGTTAAAATTTCCATCTTCATGGTCAGAGGTTTCCACCTGAGGGGTTTTGCCACACGCTGACTGCAACAATGGATTATCCATTTTTTTAAGGAGTCCCTTTACCGATTTATTAATTTTCTTCAGTATTGAAGGTGGGAGGGAAAATCTCCGCAACGAAAAGTAGCTGGCTGTAAAAACCCTTACATCTAACGATCAACAGTAACACCAATAAACGATTATCAGACCCAAAGAAAAGTTCTGGTGTGAGTTCCAAGTAATCCAAACGTCAAACACACTGTTGTACATTAAGATAAAAAGAACTTTAATACAGTAAAGCTTTCGGGTTAACACCCTTCATCAGTACATAACTTCAAGTGAAATTAAAAAGTTTATAAATAGGGTAACAATCAAGTCACATGATCAGCCAGCCTAAGAACATCAATTACATATTTAAAGAAAAATCTCTAAAATAAATTGTTTTTAGAAAGCATATCTCTTTAGGATATACATATAAATTAATTCTAAAAAAGTATATACCAGTAAATATATCTATTTATATAATAATGTAAAATGAAAGAGAGTAAAATAAGATGTAATAAAATATGATAAAATAAAATGTTGAGCTCTCTAAATGCACTCTCTCTGTTTTTCAACCAACACGGGCTTCAGACTAGCAGCTACATTCAACCCTGGTTGTACCTCTGCATTTAGTCTAATGATCCACTCTAGTTCCTTGAGCTTTAACACATTATTGACAACTCCTCCCCTCATATCTAACTTGACTTCACTTATTACTCTAAACTTAAAACTATGATCATCATTCTCCATAATATAAAACGTGTTGGTAGGGCAGCAATAAACGGCAGATGGTTGTAATAAACTGATGGTATAATCCTTCCTACAAACTCAAAAATAATTTGAGTTATAGGTTACTTAGGATGCATAGGCATAATAATCATTAAATACTCCTGTTAGAGCCAATTAAAGGCATTCAATTCGAAATGCTTAAAGCCAACACCAAGCATATAACAATAGTAGCGTAGTAGCTGAATCCCATTCAACTCTATATAATGAACGTTTGCAGTACAATGTAATTTATCACTAGTGCAACAGTACACTAGGATCATATAAATGAGCGTTATCTTGTAGTGTACGCAAAAAGTAAAAAAGACAGTCTATCCATAGATGCTCATACCTTGTAGAGTCCACGCTATTCGACCTCAAACAGTAATGAATTATGCTGTTGTTAACAAGCAAAAAACTCAGGCTTATATGGCAGACAATGCAAAGCAAATGCTTCTACGAATTCTATCAGTTCGTATATGCGCTATTATAAATTGGCAAAAAACGAGCTTAAATGACAGTCAGTACGAGGCTAATGCACCTGCTAGATCTTGCAGTTCAAGTTAATCAAATATCCAGCCTCTCAATGTATGCGCTTCAGTAAGTGAGAAAAAAAAACGGCTCAGATAAAGTTCAACGTAAACCAAATTTCATGAAAGTAGGTTTCCCTACATAACCTTTCGGTCCTTTTAGGTCAATAAATCCAACTGCTCGATGTAACAACAGCCACAACTGCTCACCTAAATACTTTTCAGCATGCAGTACTTTCAAAATTATAATCTTCTTAAATAGAAGGATCGACCCAACTTCAATACGATGTAATACAGCAAATCTTTTATTGAACAGAACGGCAAGCGCTTTCACCCAAAGGCTTCATCAGGCCATTAAACATTACATATTCTACTGAAACCACATCTTAAATACTCTTACAACTAATGACATCACTTCCATCAATTTCCTGTAATTAGTATAATTACAATGAATTCAAATATTTTAAAGGTACATCATAATATTTACTTAGTACAATTCTAAAGCAGCTTTAAAATAATTGGTTATAAAAACTCATGTAAATGTGCACAATAAACCATACAAATATATTAAAATAAAATAAATTAAAAACATAACTAAATATTCTAAATAATTCATAACAGTAAATATACAAATAATACTCTCCATAATATATATAATGTAATGTGCACAGATATATATATATATATATATATATATATATATATATATATATATATATATATATATATATACTTGATCATAAAAAAAATATATGATAAAATATCTAGGTCTGTATATGCATGCTAAAGCATAAACACTAAAAAGCATGTATATATACAAAACTCAAAAACAAGGACAAAATACATGAGTCCTAAAATATATGAATGCTGGATACAAGAATGTTGGAACTAAAAATATGAAACTAATAAGTATGATCGAAGCATGCGTACTATATAAATATGCAGCCATATGTATATGTGCTATGTATTAATATACAGGTATAGATGCGCATGGTTCCATGCTGAAGCGTAAACACTAAAATGCATGTATGTATACATAGCTCAAATACAAGGGCAAAATGCATGAGTCCTGAAATATATAAATGCTGGGTACAAGAATGTAAAAACTAAATGTGTAGAACTAATGAATATAAACGAAGCATGCGTACTGTATAAATATGCAGCCATACGTATATGTGCTATATATTACTATACGGATGTTAATACGCATGGTTCCATAAAAGTATGCTTTTAGGACTCATGTATTTTGTCCTTGTTTTTGAGTTTTGTATATATACATGCTTTTTAGTGTTTACGCTTTAGCATGCATATACAGATCTAGATATTTTATCATATATTTTTTATGATCAAGTATATATATATATATATATCTCTGTGCACATTACATTATATATATATTATGGAGAGTATTATTTGTATATTTACTGTTATGAATTATTTAGAATATTTAGTTATGTTTTTAATTTATTTTATTTTAATATATTTGTATGGTTTATTGTGCACATTTACATGAGTTTTTATAACCAATTATTTTAAAGCTGCTTTAGAATTGTACTAAGTAAATATTATGATGTACCTTTAAAATATTTGAATTCATTGTAATTATACTAATTACAGGAAATTGATGGAAGTGATGTCATTAGTTGTAAGAGTATTTAAGATGTGGTTTCAGTAGAATATGTAATGTTTAATGGCCTGATGAAGCCTTTGGGTGAAAGCGCTTGCCGTTCTGTTCAATAAAAGATTTGCTGTATTACATCGTATTGAAGTTGGGTCGATCCTTCTATTTAAGAAGATTATAATTTTGAAAGTACTGCATGCTGAAAAGTATTTAGGTGAGCAGTTGTGGCTGTTGTTACATCGAGCAGTTGGATTTATTGACCCAAAAGGACCGAAAGGTTATGTAGGGAAACCTACTTTCATTAAATTTGGTTTACGTTGAACTTTATCTGAGCCGTTTTTTTGCTCACTTACTGAAGCGCATACATTGAGAGGCTGGATTAATTGATTAACTTGAACTGCAAGATCTAGCAGGTGCATTAGCCTCGTACTGACTGTCATTTAAGCTCATTTTTTGCCAATTTATAATAGCTCATATACGAACTGATAGACTTCGTAGAAGCATTTGCTTTGCATTGTCTGCCATATAAGCCTGAGTTTTTTGCTTGTTAACAACAGCATAATTCATTACTGTTTGAGGTCGAATAGCGTGGACTCTACAAGGTATGAGCATCTATGGATAGACTATCTTTTTTACTTTTTGCGTACACTACAAGATAACGCTCATTTATATGATCCTAGTGTACTGTTGCACTAGTGATAAATTACATTGTACTGCAAACGTTCATTATATAGAGTTGAATGGGATTCAGCTACTACGCTACTATCGTTATATGCTTGGTGTTGGCTTTAAGCATTTCGAATTGAATGCCTTTAATTGGCTCTAACAGGAGTATTTAATGACTATTATGCCTATGTATCCTAAGTAACTTATAACTCAAATTATTTTTGAGTTTGTAGGAAGGATTATACCATCAGTTTATTACAACCATCTGCCGCTTATTGCTGCCCTACCAACACGTTTTATTTTTACTTCTAGCTGTCCAGGGTAAGCATTTCAAGTAGCCAAAATATTTTCAGTACTTTTCATTCTCCATAATATGTTTGCTTAACGCATTAGTTAGTGACTGCCTTCTAATCTCAGATTTATGTTCTATAATGCGTTGCTTTAATTTTCTAGTTGTTTTCCCTACATAGAAAGCTATGCATTTGACACAGGTTGCCAGATACACTATACATGATGTATTACAATTCGCTGAACATTTAAATTCAAACTTTTGCTTAGTTATGGGATGCTCAAAGATATTTGTTAAATCAAATATATCAGTACAGCAGGTGCAGTTAAAGCACTTCTGCGTGTTTTACTTAGTTGTTTTACTTTATTTTTCTTAAAATCTTTATAACACAATTTTTGTTTTAAATTTTCAGAATTTCTGAAAGAAAGACTTGGTTTTATATCTAATATACTTCTAATCTCAGGCATAGCTAGCAATATTAGCCAGTTTCTTAGTATGATATTACAAACGTCCTTGGTATAGGCATTAAAGGTGGTCACATACCTAATGACATCCTTTTTCCTTTCAAATACATTTTTCTGTGGGTTCTTATGGTAACCAAAACAAGGACGATATTTAGAATGTCTCTTAGCCTTTATTTCTTCATATATCATATGTATATATTGGGAAGGATAGTCTAATCTATTAAATTCCTGCACCATCTCATTTGCCTGAGTTATAAAGTTCACATCCTCTGTCTTTAACTTACTAACTCTAATTAGTTGTGATTTCAATACACCTTTAAAAGTATGTTGAGCGTGCATACTATCTTTCCTAATGCATCTGTTGGCACTCACATCTTTCTTATAAACCGTTGTCTATATGCTATTGTCTTTTTTATATAATTTAATATCTAAAAAATTGATGTCTTCTATAGAACAAGTCATTTTGAACTTTAAAAAATTAGTTGTTTGATTTAAGTAATCAATATAATTATTTAGTTCCACTTTTGTGCCACTCCAAATAAAAAAACAATCATCAACAAATCTTTTATAAAATTTTACCTTACTATTAAATATATTATAATCACTCAACAAAAACTGCTTCTCTCAGCAGTGTAGAACCAGATTTGCATAAGTATTCGCTACTGGGGTGCCCATTGCTACCCCAGTAAGTTGAAGGTAAAATTTTTCATCAAACAAAAATACATTTTTTGTCAGAACAACATCCAATAACATACAAATATTCTCTACTTCCCTGGCTTGCATATGTATTTCTGAAGTTAAAATGCCTCTAATAACATCTAAGCCATAATCATTTGGGATGACTGTAAATAATGAAACTATGTCCAACGTTGCAAAGATGAATATTTCTTCAATGTTATATTCATACCAATTATATAACTCATGGATAATTTTGAAATGGTAAAAAAGAAGATATTTCTATCTGTTTGTTCTTGTTCCCTATATTGCACGTTGGAAGTCCCTCATCTCGTCTGAGCGTGGTTACTGCTGCATAAGAATTTCCATTTGTGTTCTGTTGTTGGGATTCCCTGGTTTCCGCTCTCGCTTTAGGGGCGATAAGCTGATTTTTTGATTCTTTTGAAGCAATTTGCATACAATCCTCCTCATTCGTCGATGTCGATTCTTGAGCCTGTTCAAAATTATCCAGCTGATCTAATCCCCTAGGTGCCATATTACTTTCATTATTAGTATTCTTATGTGTGGTTAAAATCTGACCAGATTTAAACTCATTCCTCAGCCAGGAAAATATGTGTCCATTACTATAATCTCTTAGATCGCGTTGCATTTTACTTTTTTTCTTTAATTCAAGCTTGGTGTCCAAGGATCGTATTCAATCTAAAAATGCTTGATATTGTGCAGTATAATTCATGAAACAGGACAACGCTAAAATATAATTTTCAAGATGTTCTATCTCTTCAATTAACTTTTTCTCTATAGGTTTCTAAGTATCTGCAAACACAATTAAGTAAGTATTTATGCAGATGTCCAAGTATTCTCAAAGATACTGAGCATTTTCTGAATGAGTTATATAATTGGTATGAATATAACATTGAAGAAGTATTCATCTTTGTAACGTTGGACATAGTTTCATTATTTACAGTCATCCCAAATGGTTATGGCTTACATGTTATTAGAGGCTTTTTAACTTCAGAAATACATATGCAAGCCAGGGAAGTAGAGAATATTTGTATGTTATTGGATGTTGTACTGACAAAAAATGTATTTTTGTTTGATGAAAAATTTTACCTTCAACTTACTGGGGTAGCAATGGGCACCCCAGTAGCGAATACTTGTGCAAATCTAGTTCTGTACTGCTGGGAGAAGCAGTTTTTGTTGAGTGATTATAATATATTTAATAATAAGGTAAAATTGTATAAAAGATTTGTTGATGATTGTTTTTTTATTTGGAGTGGCACAAGAGTGGAACTAAATAATTATATTGATTACTTAAATCAAACAACTAATTTTTTAAAGTTCAAAATGACTTGTTCTATAGAAGACATCAATTTTTTAAATATTAAATTATATAAAAAAGACAATAGCATACAGACAACGGTTTATAAGAAAGATGTGAGCGCCAACAGATACATTAGGAAATATAGTATGCACGCTCAACATACTTTTAAAGGTGTATTGAAATCACAACTAATTAGAGTTAGTAAGTTAAAGACAGAGGATGTGAACTTTATAACTCAGGCAAATGAGATGGTGCAGGAATTTAATATATCAGACTATCCTTCCCAATATATACATATGATATATGAAGAAATAAAGGCTAAGAGACATTCAGAATATCGTCCTTGTTTTGGTTGCCATAAGAACCAACAGAAAATTTTATTTGAAAGGAAAAAGAATGTCATTAGGTATGTGACCACCTTTAATGCCTATACCAAAGACATTTGTAATATCATACAAAGAAACTGGCTAATATTGCTAGCTATGCCTGAGATTAGAAGTATATTAGATATAAAACCAAGTGTTTATTTCAGAAATTCAGAAAATTTAAAACAAAAATTGTGTTATAAAGATTTTAAGGAAAATAAAGTAAAACAACTAAGTAAAACACTTATGCAGAAGTGCTTTAACTGCACCTGCTGTACTGATATACTTGATTTAACAAATATCTTTGAGCATCCTATAACTAAGCAAAAGTTTGAATTTAAATGTTCAGCGAATTGTATTACATCATGTATAGTGTATCTGGCAACCTGTGCCAAATGCATAGCTTTCTATGTAGGGAAACCAACCAGAAAATTAAAGCAACGCATTATAGAACGTAAATCTGAGATTAGAAGGCAGTCACTAACTAATGCATTAAGCAAACATATTATGGAGAATGAGGATCATAGTTTTAAGTTTAGAGTAATAAGTGAAGTCAAGTTAGATATGAGGGGAGCACTTGTCAATAATGTGTTAGAGTTCAAGGAACTAGAGTGGATCATTAGACTAAATGAAGAGGTACAACCAGGGTTGAATGTAGCTGCTAGTCTGAAGCCCGTGTTGGTTAAAAAACAGAGAGAGTGCATTTAGAGAGCTTAACATTTTATTTTATCATATTTTATTACATCTTATTTTACTCTCTTTCATTTTACATTATTATATAAATAGATATATTTACTGGTATATACTTTTTTAGAATTAATTTATATGTATATCCTTAAGAGATATGCTTTCTAAAAACAATTTATTTTAGAGATTTTTCTTTAAATATTTAATTGATGTTCTTAGGCTGGCTGATCATGTGACTTGATTGTTACCCTATTTATAGACTTTTTAATTCACTTGAAGTTATGTACTGATGAAGGGTGTTAACCTGAAAGCTTTACTGTATTAATGTTCTTTTTATCTTAACGTACAACAGTGTGTTTGACATTCAGAAAAACAAACCATAAATTAGCTCAGTAGACACTTTCATCTCCATGAAAGACTTATTAAATGTCTCTGTATTTATAAATTTAACACAGCAATTAAAACCATTTCAAGTAATAGCAAGCCAAATACCAGTTTATCCTGTTCTGTTATATCTCAAGGATCTGTGTCATGCTTACTACTCACTTTCTCTGTCCATAAATAATTTTTCAAAAGTACAGCCAGTGTGTAAGACCATCTTTTATGCTGATGGCATAGTTATTCTAAGAACCAGTGAATGAATTTAAAAACCTCACCCTTCAAAATGACTTTTCCCTCATATAATATAGGCGACTTGAAAGCAACATGGTAATTAATTATGGAAAGCCCACATTTATGTTTGTATTACCTCACAATGCCTTACCCAAACTTCTTCTTTCGGCTGCTCCCGTTAGGAGTCGAAACAGCGGATCAACTGTTTCCATTTCTTCCTGTCCTCTGCATCTTGCTCTGTCACACCAACCACCTGCATGTCCTCTCTTACCACATCCATAAACCTTATCTTAGGCCTTCCTCATTTCCTGTTACATGGCAGATTCATCCTTAGCATCTTTTTCCCAATATACTCTGCATCTCTCCTCAGCACATGTCCAAACCAATGTAATCTTGCCTCTCTGGCTTTGTCTCCAAACCTTCCAACCTGGGCTGATCCTCTAATATACTTATTCCTAATCCTGTCTATCCTCGTCACACCCAGTGCAAATCATAACATTTTCAGCTCTGTCACGTCAAGCTCTGACTCCTGCCTTTTTGTCAATGCCACTGTCTCCAATCCATATAACATAGCTGGTCTCACTACCTTCTTGTAGACCTTCCCTTTCACTCTTACTGGTACTCTCCTGTCACAATTCACTCCTGACACTCTTCTCCAAACACTCCATCCTGCCTGTACTCTCTTCTTCAACTCTCTTCCACACTCACCATTACTCTGAACTGTTGATCCCAAGTATTTAAACTCATCCACCTTCACCACCTCTACTCCCTGCATCCTCACCATTCCTCTATCCTTCCTCTCATTCACACACATATATTCTGTCTTAGTCCTGCTGACCTTCACTCCTCTTCTCTCTAGAGCATATCTCTACCTCTTCAGGGTCTTCTCCACCTGTTCCCTACTCTCACTACAGATCACAATGTCATCTGCAAATATCATAGTCCACGGGGACTCCTGTCTGATCTCTTCTGTCAACCTGTTCATCATCATTGCAAATAAGAAAGGGCTCAGAGCTGATCCTTGATGTAATCCCACTTCCACCTTAAATGCATCCATCACTCCCACCACAGACCTCACCGCTGTCACACTACCCTTATACATATCCTATACCACTCTTACATACTTCTCTGACACTCCCGACTTCCTCATACAATACCACAACTCCTCCCTAGGCACCCTGTCATATGCTTTCTCTAAGTCCACAAAGATGCAGTGCAACTCCTTCTGACCTTCTCTGTACTTCTCCATCAACACTCAAACATCGCATTTGTAGTGGTCTTTCCTGGCATGAAACCATACTGCTGATCACTAATCATCACCTCCCTTCTTAAGCTGGCTTCCACTACTCTTTCCCATAACTTCATGCTGTGACTGATCAAATTAATCCTTCTGTAGTTACTACAGCTCTGCACATCACCCTTATTCTTAAAAATCGGTACCAAAACACTTTTTCTCCATTCCTCAGGCATCCTCTCACTTTCCAAGATTTCATTAAACAATCTAGTTAAACCATACTGCTGATCACTAATCATCACCTCCCTTCTTAACCTGGCTTCCACTACTCTTTCCCATAACTTCATGCTGTGACTGATCAATTTAATCCTTCTGTAGTTACTACAGCTCTGCACATCACCCTTATTCTTAAAAATCGGTACCAAAACACTTTTTCTCCATTCCTCAGGCATCCTCTCACTTTCCAAGATTTCATTAAACAATCTAGTTAAAAACTCCACTGCCATTTCACCTAGACACCTCCATGCTTCCACAGGTATGTCACCTGGACCAGCAGCCTTTCCATTATTCATCCTCTTCATAGCTATCCTTACTTCCTCCTTGCTAATCCACTGCACTTTATGATTCACTGTCCGCACATCATACAACCTTCTCTCCCTCTCATTCTCTTCATTCATCAACCCCTCAAAGTACTCTTTCCATCTGCTCAACACACTCTCCTCGCTTGTGAGTACATTTCCCTCATTATCCTTTATCACCCTTACCTGCTGTACATCTTTACTAGCTCAGTCTCTCTGTCTAGTCAATCAGTACAGGACCTTTTCTCCCTCCTTAGTGTCCAACCTTTCATACAACTCCATATGCCTTATCCTTAGTCTTTGCCACCTCTCTCTTTGCCATGCACCTCATCTCTTTATACTCCTGTCTACTTTCTTCATCTCTCTGACAATCCCACTTCTTCTTCACCAACCTCTTTCTCTGTATACTCTCCTGTACTTCTTCATTCCACCACCAGGTCTCCTTGTCCTCCTTCCTCTTTCCAGATGTCACACCAAGCACCGTTCTAGCCATCTCTCTTACTAGCACTGCTGTAGTTACCCAGCTATTTGGTAACTCTTCACTGCCACCCACTGCCTGTCTTAACTCTTCCCTGAACTCCAACTCACAATTACCCTTTTTCAATTTCCACCACTTGATCCTTGCTGCTACCCTCACACTCATCCTCCTCTTCTTGATCACCAATGTCATCCTACAAACCACCATCCTATGCTGCCTAACTACACTTTCCCCTGCCACCACTTTACAGTCTCCAATCTCCTTCAGACTTACACAAACAATAGCATATTAATTAGCAGCCCCAGCCAAGGTACTCAGTTACTACAAGTAATTAATATAAAGTTAGACCAAAAGATTTTATATTCTCTGAACCAAATTATTTTACATTTTATGTTATGTTCAGGTGTTTTGTCATACAAAGGAATCTAAATTCAGAATTATTATATATCTTCTTTTATGGAATTTGTAGTAGTACATTGATTTTATTAAGAATGAAATTGATTGTAGTTTCAACCCTGATGCGCTATTTAGACAATTCCTGGGATGTGTTCCACCCCAATGCACTATTTAGACAATTCATGAGATGTGTTCCACCCCAATGCACTATTTGGACAATTCCTGGGATGTATTCCAGCCCGATGCACTATTTGGACATTTCCTGGGATGTGTTCCACCCCAATGCACTATTTGGACAATTCCTAGGATATGTTCCAACCCAATGCACTATTTAGACAATTCCTGGGATGTGTTCCACCCTGATGCACTATTTAGACAATTCTTAGGATGTAGAAAGGCTTAACTCATAAGGTTGCTACATCACAATATGCCTTTTGAATGTACAGCCTGTTCTTCTGCTGCTATTTTTAGGGAACTAACCATGCAGAGTGGTCCTGCGGATGAAGTTGCATGTTAATGCAACAGTCTGGGGGGAAGCTAATAATAATAAGCCATTTCCTGTTCCCAGAAATATCTGTGTCTCCCAGTTTGCCCAGACAAGTGATTCAGAGGATCACTTGACTGAATACAGTTTTACTCTGAGGAAGGCTGAATACTGTAAAAACATGTAGGTCACCCATTCACTATGATGGGAGCACTTGTACGGCTAAGTTCAGAGAAGATGTGGAGATGGGTGTGCATTAGTATGAGGAAGTGTTTGAAAGTGTGTGTGTGTGTGTGTGTGTGTGTGTGTGTGTGTGTGTGTGTGTGTGTGTGTGTGTGTGTGTGTGTTTGTATATGCATGCATGTGAGCTTGTGAGTGTCTGAAGGGACATGAATGAGGCTTCATGAATGAGTGCATCTGTCTAGGTGATTACACTGGAGGGTTAGTTATGGAATCAAAAGTCCGTGTGTGAGTGTTTGGTCTGTGATTGTAAGTGTGTGGGTAACAAATGGACTCTCTTATTCCATACTTCACTGCTCTCGCTTAAATAACTTGAACTTAGTTAATAAATAGACATTGGTTTTGAGAAATGACGCCTTTCTTCCCTTACAAATACAAGGTAATGGGGTTTTGCTGACCAAGGTATCTGAAGCTGCAACTAGGCATTTAAGACTTTAATGTGTTGTCTCTGATCTCCACACTGACTTGTTTGCAGAAGTGTTTATCATGTTAAGCAAATTACTCTTGTAATATAGTTGTCCTTCTTGCTTAACCTGTTTTTGCTTTATGTTTTTGATCAGGAACAACATGTTTTTGTCTTGTTTGCTAAAGTATGTATATTGTTAGATCTAATTACTGCAGCAATACTGTGTCTCACTTGCCTAACCTGTCATATATCTGCCTTTTACTACTAGTCGAAAACAATAACACTTGGCCTATATTTTAACAGACTAAGGTAATATCTCATTAATGTGCTCTCTCTGATGTCACTCTTTTGCTTGTTGCTTTTTACTTTTGTGTTTAAATGAGCCTAAGCCTCTGTTTGTCCTGCAAGCAGTATAATAGTACACTGAGCTAATATCTGCTAACTTTTTTCTCTGGGCACTTCACTTGCCTGATGTCATTCTAATCTACCTAAATCACAAGCTACCTTTCTCTGTCTATCCACACACAACCACCTACTCCTTCTGTTTCTCCTTCTCATCAACACTCCCACTCAACCTCCCTTCCTATCTATTATATTCCCTTTATTACCTTCTAGTTTTTTATCCCACCTCCTACCTCCTTTCTTTTTACTAGCACGTTTCCTCTCCACTCGCAATATCTACCTACCTACGTGCATAGCTATTAATAAGAACCAAGGCCTTATATGTTTTCTTATCTGTTTAAACTTGCCTTTTTCTCCCTTATATTAGGAAATAAGCCCCTCTCTGACATCCCTGATGGAGCAGTTTGTGCCAGCGAGTTCATAGTCAAGCGGCACCCAAAGGAAAAGTTTCTCAACTATCCTAGTGGCAACTAGAGCCTTCTACCAAGGATCTACTGCCTTTACTTGCAGTTAATGTATGTGACAAACTGAATTAGTACTTCTGTGACTTACTTCTTCCTTTTTCCCTGCACAAATGGCTCTGTCATACATCACCACACTCCTTTTCTGTTCCTCTTTCCTTCTATTTTACCTCTTTTTTCTATATCCAGATACCTCTAATACAGCTCTGTAATAACTTGTTTCCATGAATGTCTAAATATTGATCTATTTCACTTTAACAACTTATTTTTGTTTTTTTCTTTTTGGGTAACCTCTCTCTCTCTCCTTCCCCCACTTCTCTCTGAGCCCTGTCTTCATCTGAACTCCTACATCAGTAAATTTTTACCTAAAATCATTCCTCTGCTAGCATCTACTGTTTACAATATTTCTTACCTGGCCAATTGTTTTTCTCTTGTTTTTGGTCGTCAGATATAGGGCCTGGGCCAGCATGCTTCATTCGCCCTCATTTCGCTCGGGCTCACTCTACTCCCCTTCCCTACCCCCATTTCCACCTATCCCCCATAAAGTTGCATTTATCCTAGCCCAACTTCCAAACCTGTTAGACCCCATCCGATCACACACTTCCACACATCTTGTCCAGTTTAGCCCTATCATTTTATCATCTCCATCTCTCCAATCACTGTCATCATCACACTACCACCAATTTTAACCCTACTCCACATCATAACTATCTCTCCACTAATGACTAGTCTTCTTCTAACCACCACATAATGACCCCAATCTCACTCTAGAAACCTTTTTAGCACCAACAGTCTACCTATATCCCCTCATTTAACATCTTTAACTCCGAGCCCAAAGACCATTATAATGCTACCTATCTCCAAAAATTTACTCCTCAGCCTCTCTCTAGCCTTCCACTTCCTGCTACAATTAGCATCACTACAAAATATTAACAATTACTACAAACTTACATCCACAACTGCAATACAAACACCAGCCCTTAGCTCCTTCTCTGATGTTTCATCCAGTCTATATGCAACAGTCATATTCCGTCCTTCCCTTACTAGACAAGAACAGTACAAAGATTGCTCTAAAAACCCAACCTATCTGTAAAAGGAAGCAGAACTCCATTAACCCCCTCCCCACATGCTCATCTTAAATTAACCCTATGCGGAGACATATATACTAACCCTGAACCCAGCTCCTCCCCTCTCAACCTCCCTGAATTTCACTACCCTTAACCTACAAAGCATCAGAAATAAAATTCCAGATTTACATGCCTGGATAGCATTTAACAAAACTGATGTTATTGCTGCTACCGAGACATGGCTAAAACCCTACATTAAAAACTCTGAACTTTTACCCCCAGGCTATACCTGCTTAAGATCTGACAGACCACGTAAAAAAGGAGGAGGTATTGCACTAATATACCCTAACACTCTTAATATAGTCTCGTATACTAAACCCATTCCCAACTTCTCCACAGCAGAAATTTTTATATCATACTCAAAGATGAATAACTCCAAGAACCTCTATATTGTTGTGCTGTATATCCCTCCTGGAAATAACATGCCCTTACTAGAGGAGCCTGGATATCAAACAACATAAAAAAAAATGAAACAATCATTTAGGAGATGTAAACATTAACTGAGTAGATATGTCACACCACTACCATCCCACCAATATCAACTTATATAACTATACCAAACTAATTAACACTATACTAGAGTCTTCAAAAATAGGAACAGTGGCTCAGTCCTGAACTGGCTCATAGTCTCAGACCCAAATAAAATCTCCTCCATGGAAACACTCCCTAATAGTTTCAGTGATCACTTACCTTCCTTTATAACACGTAAAAATACCCCAGTTCTAAGTAATCACCAGTATAGGGACAGTAGAGACCTATCCCACTTCTGCCCAACCACCCTAAACCAAACATTACAGAGCATTAAATGAGATCCAATAAAATTCCTGCCCTTAAATGATGCTCTGGAGTTCTTCATCTCTGTTTTCCTCAGGATCCTTAACAATTTAGCAAAATAGAATGAAACTTAGGACATGCCAGTTGGCCCACTAGACCCACCAAACTACCAGGGATAAAGCCTGGAAACTATGGGGAAAAAACAAAAATCCCTCCAACCTAACACAATATAAGCAACTCCACAATCAAGTAAAATGTTTAGTTATGAAAAAAAAAAAAACACAATCTTACTCTGCAAAACATCCATAAACAAAACACAGAAAAATTCTGGATTATCATCAGTTCCTTACTAAACCCATGGTCAAATTATAATCCCTGCTCAGACCCAGATAATAAAACTTCTTTTGAACTAGTCTCTCTCTAACTCTTACTTCATAAACACTATAGCTAACCTCACCACCAACTTCCCACAAACCACTTATTTCACAATTTATATTTCGTGGTGGATTTCATGGCTCCATTCTGAATACTTTGTGCTTCTTCTACTGGAATCCTTTGGTTGGTAACTAGCTTGTGCTTATCTACATTACTCATTGGTTTTGGTGCTGTTACCTTCACACGATGGAAAACATATCGATCGAACTTGACTACAATCCTACCCCAATGCAACATACTACAAAATGGAAGGATGTTATCTCACAACAAGTTAACCCACTATTGGGGTTAGAATTACACCTGCCTACTACCAACGAAGAAGGTATTGTACCGATACACAAAGAGTTCTATGAGAGTTTAAGAGAACTCGAAAATGTACTGTATAAACTCAATAGACTTGTTTGGCAGAGACGGCACCTCGAAGCATGCCTACACTTTAATGTTATTCCAAGAGGCATGCGAATCCTATGTATGCCCACTTATGGCAAAACATATCCGCTGTTGCTGAAGAAGTGGCAAGAGCTGAACATCAGCTTCAGTAAGCAATATATTCATTTACTCATTGAATATTTCACCTCCATTGAGAAAGAACTCACTGAAAAAGCTGACGAGTTACATACTGAATTGCTACAACGTTTTAAAGGGGAAATACATCTTAAAAAATTAGAAGGTATGTTCCTACAAGTGTTAGCCTTCAGTGATAGATTGCAACAACTGAAGCACAAGAAACTTATGAGAGACTATCGTGATTTTGTGTCTGGCCAGATTTTTGTCTGGCCAAGGGCCAATACTACCAACCCATCTGAATCTTATGCAGAGAAAACTAAACGCATGCCCACATCTAATGCGAACGCTGGAATTGCTACACAAGACATTTCCACTTTAACTGAGGAGCACCGTCCATAGGAAGTGGCTTTCAGAGTCGCATATCTAGTAACGAACAGAACACACAACCAATAGGAACAGACGCCTACAATACTCCGCCTCCGAATCAGGAGGCTCTGTTGACTTCCGTATCTAATGGAGTGAGACCTAAGCTACCTACGGCCATAAAAGCTCAAGGTTTTTTACCTTTTCCAGTTCGTTATCGGCAGGAGAACAGAATGAGGTCGAACAGCAGAGGCAGAAGGAAGCGCAAGTTCTCTGGGGAAGCCGTGGAAGAATGGAGGAAACAACGCTAAAGAATGAATTGGTATCTAATCTATCTAGCCAAACCCTTACGACTAATGAAATGAGCGTGTTAAATAAAGGATTATCCTTTATACCATCACAGAGTAGTAAGTTAACTGAACTTTTAATAGATTTACGAATGTTCACGCGAACTCTGTCTTTGAAATTGTTATTTAAAGATGAAATGACAGGCAATGACTTAGATACTGATATGCATTTCAAGAAAAAGAGCACATTCATACCTGAAGTACTCCCCAGTATACAATGTTTCATTAAGAAATGTGAGAATGACTTTTACAAATATACTTTAGATATGAGTAAAGGGAAAAGATATGCTAAAATATTTTATAATTTAAATTCTGGAGAATTTCAAGCCTTACAAAATTTATCCAAGAATGAATCACTGACCATAAGACCAGCTGATAAAGGAGGAGGCATCGTGGTTCTGGACACTTTGTTTTATGATAAATTGATGTTTAATATGTTAAATGACACTGAGAAATATTGCAAGATTGACATTAACAAGTTATTCAAGATTATTAATACTGTATATGATATGCTATATGATCTACTTATGTGTAGATTAATTTCTAAACAACTATATGATTATTTTTTAATTGAAGCACCCAATGTGCCTAATATAAAAGGTCTCCCAAAAATACACAAAATGGAATTCCCCCCACCTTTACGACCCATTGTAGCGGGAGAAAAATGGGTGACTGAGTATATATCTAAGTTTGTTGAACATAAATTAGGTCCTATAGCTAGGAGGATACCCACTATCTTGAATAACACCTATACATTACTTGATGATATACAACGATTAGTACCTCAGATAGGTGATGACTTGAATTTAACTTTAGTATCCTTGGATGTTAAAAATCTGTTCACAGTGATACCTAATGACTATGGAGTGGAGGCAGTGAGAGAGGTTCTATTAAAGGAGAAATCTCTGAATAGTGACATGCAATATTTGGTATGTACACTACTGACTCTAGTTTTAGAGAACAATGTTTTTATGTTTAAGAACAAAGACCACCTATATATGCAAACATGGGGTGTTGCAATGGGCACCCCATGTGCAAATTCTTACGCCAATATTGTCATGCACTATTGGGAATCTAAGCATCTATTTAATAGTCACTATATGGAGAATATAGTTTTATATAGACGCTTTGTAGATGATATTTTAATATTTTGGAAGGGTGAACAGTCAATGTTAAATGGATTTGTTGAATATTTGGAATCAACGACTGACTTTTTGAGATTCACCATAGAGTTTTCCTATGATAAGATTGATTTTTTAGATATAACTATATTGAAGGATACTAGCAATACATTTATTACGCAACTATATAGGAAACCCTGTTGGAAAAATGCGATTTTGAATCATAGTAGTATGCACCCCCGATTTATATTTCCCAATATAGTACAAAATCAGAGAGCCAGAATCAATAGAATATGCACTGATGAACATGAGAGAAACAAACAACTTGCACTACTGGATAAGCTATTAATAGATAGGGGATATCCTCACAGCCTTTTAAACAGATCTTATATTGGAAATAATGGTAGAATAAGAAATAAACAGCTATATGATAGAAGCACTCAGCAGTTTTCTGAACAACATCTCAATGAAGTAAGGTTAGCCTTCACATTGAGTTACTCGAATGACATACACAATATTATAGAAATTATAAAAGGGAACTGGGATATCCTTTTAATGGAAAATGGTGTTAAAGATCTAGTAGGACCCATCCCTCACTTTAGGTTTAAGAATAAGATGAACCTAAAAAGGTTATTGTGTAAAGATAGAATGACCAAGAATTTAAACACAACTGGAAAAATTAGAAATGTTGGCTGTAAGAAAGGCACCTGGCCATGTGGGAAGTGCAATATGTGTAGGTTTATTAATACTGGGAATGAGTTTACGTCACCATTTTTGAAATATACACACAGGTTCCAGATAAATGCTACATGTAATACTACCAATCTAATATACCTAGCTAACTGTGAGAAATGTGAAGCATTCTATGTAGGTCTCACTTCAAGAAGGCTAAGAGACCGTATTTACAACCACATTTATGACATCAGAAAGATGAATCTTACAAATGCTTTAGCAAAACATATTAGCATTAAATTAAATTCAGAGTGCTACAAGTAGTTGAACCTTTAGCTAGAGGAGGCGATAAAATGAACATACTAGCCAAAATAGAGCTAGATTGGATTTTTAAATTACGAGCTCATATAGAACCTGGATTAAATATTAGTACCAGTATAAAACCAATACTAGAAGCACATAGATAACTAATGGAAGATATTTTAAGATCAACTCATTAATATATCTATGTATTATGTATTATATATCAAACTATTATGATATTGACTATATATTTCATTTCAAATATAGTTTTCATAATTGTTCTACTGCTGAATACTTATATATGGGTATAGAGTTTTGAAGTAACACCATGATAGTTATTGGATGAAATATCTCCATAGATTATATACTATTTATACATACCTATACATACTGCATTAGTCTCACAGAGGTGTAAATGTATTATGTAGGACCTCATTTGCTAACAATAGATTCTACTGTGATATAGTAAGATATTATATAACATACACTCAATGTCTATACAGTTATATTTAGTCATTTGTCAATTTTACAATTCCATATATCTATAACATGTTGATCTAGCAGAACAGTTTCATTCTAGATTTTATAATAGTTTTTATCTGTATTACATATTTTGATATATACTGTGTTAGTGCTCCAATAAGTTATAACATAGCACTATGCAATGGTTGAAGTTTTAGAATTTGAACTTATATTATTTGTATATATTTAATAATTATTGTTTTTAATTCTGTAATATATTATTATAACAGCAAAGTTCCACATTCACAAGCTGAGTTAAGATAATTCCTGTAGCTGCTGCTTAAAGTGAGCGAATCTATGTATAGTGCCTTTAATGGTTTAATTATATAATTACCAACAGAAGGAACAATGCTTAATTGATTAATGAAATGACTCAGTAGAGTATATAAGCTGAAGGTTTTCATTTGAATATTGTAACCTGATGAAGCATACTCGGTGTATGTGAAAGCGCTTGTTCGTTTTATTTGTGGTGAATAAAGAGTTTTATATTTTGTGGTGGATTTCATGGCTCTATTCTGATTACAGAGCATTAAATGAGATCCAATAAAATTCCTGCCCTTAAATGATGCTCTGGAGTTCTTCATCTCTGTTTTCCTCAAGATCCTTAACAATTTAGCAAAATAGAATGAAACTTAGGACATGCCAGTTGGCCCACTAGACCCACCAAACTACCAGGGATAAAGCCTGGAAACTATGGGGAAAAAACAAAAATCCCTCCAACCTAACACAATATAAGCAACTCCACAATCAAGTAAAATGTTTAGTTATGAAAAAAAAAAAAACACAATCTTACTCTGCAAAACATCCATAAACAAAACACAGAAAAGTTCTGGATTATCATCAGTTCCTTACTAAACCCATGGTCAAATTATAATCCCTGCTCAGACCCAGATAATAAAACTTCTTTTGAACTAGTCTCTCTCTAACTCTTACTTCATAAACACTATAGCTAACCTCACCACCAACTTCCCACAAACCACTTATTTCACAAATCCATCCACACAAATTACCACTACATCCTCTTTACCCAGTTTTTCTCTCTCACTTCTACCCACCTCCACCATAAAAAGCTACTTCCTAAACTTAAACTGTGCGCCAACACCCCTGACAACCTACCACCAGATTTCATACAACTAGCAGTTAACTCCATAGCCTATCCCATCAGCATACTTCTTAATAAATGCATTCAGAAATCCTATGTACCTACTATTTGGAAAAATGCATATATTCTCCCACTCCATAAATGTGGAAATAATACTGATATCTATAATTTTTACCCGATTGCCATCCTCTCAAATGTCTCTAAGATCCTGGAAAAATGTATTCATGACCAACTTCTTAATTTTCTGCTTCATAACAATCTCCTCTATCCCATTTAGCATGGTTTCAGACTGGGCTATAGTACTACCACAGCTCTTATCTCCTTCCTGGACACAGTAAACCAGACCCGGGATCCTGGGAAAATTCTCTCCTCAGTCTCCCTTGTTCTCTCTAAAGCCTTTAATACGGCCTCCCACACACATCTTCTCACCAAATTCTCCAACTTAGGCATCTCTCACCCTACCTTAAATGGGTTCTCTAACTACCTCACAGACAGACAATAAACTAAATAGCAAAACTGTTTCCCTTCCTTAAAACTACCACAGGTGTTCCCCAATAATCCATACTAGGACCCCCTTCTGTTCAGCATTTTTATCAATGACTTCCACACTACTCTTAGTCATGGTATAGTCATCCAATATGCTGAAGACTCCACCATCATCTGCACAGCCAAATCCATACCAGAACTACAAACACTCATCCAAAGTGCCCTCATCTCTACGGAAACTTGGATGGCCAACAACCATCTTGCTCTAAACTCCAAAAATAAAACAAAACTTGTATTATTTTCACCTAAAAAGAACAACCCCCTGAACAAGGATGATTTCACTATTCATGCTAAAGACAACACGTTCATTGAGATTGTCCCAAACACAAAACTTCTTGGTGTCACCATAGATGAAAACCTAACAATTGACCTCCACATTCAGAGCAATATCAAAAAAAAACACATAAAAACTGGGCATGCTCTACAGACACAAATATTTCCTTAACCATCCTGCTAAGCTATCCCTAGCCTCATCTTTTCTGCTACCATCTCTTCTTTATGGGGCTCCTCTACTTACCAATATCCAGTCCTCTCTCAAATCTTAGCTTGACTGATGGTATAATAAAAATTCTAAATTTTAACCGATGCTCATCATTCATCACATTATTTCACATCATTAAAATCACTAAACAGGCTAGAACCCCCTTATTATCTTAAATACTTACAACTAACTACCATTCATAAATTTATATTCAAGCCATTAACTTGCCCTGCTCTCTCCTCTATTCTTACCACATACCATCCAAATAGACCTCTTTGATCCAAAAATCAAGCACTTCTGAATGTAATAAAACCTAACCTTTCAGCAGGATAGATGCAGTACTCCTGTAGCATAGTTAAACTATGAAACACTCTCCCTCCATCCCTAAGAGCTACCAGCAATGCTACTCTCTTCATAAAAACCCTAAGACAACACCCTTCCTCTCTGCGGCAATGTACATACACCAGAACTTCACTTCCCAAAACCTGATACTGTTTCAATAGCAACTACCATCTGCTCTACTATAACTCCTTTTCCCGTTTATTTCACTCATATCTACAGAACTAATACTAATCACTATAGCTGCTTATTTATAGTTAATCTGAGGACTCAGTAAGTATCTAGCACTCACACTATTGTTGTAACATGGGTAACTTGTCTATCGTAACTCTATATCCAGTCCTGCTGTATTACTATTATACTAACCACTTTGTCCTTGATGTTGTAAGCTAATAATTTTACCATTACTTTTTTGCCTTGCTCCCGCAATTCAACACTGTAATGTATGTATAATGAATTACTTTGTATACTGATGCATTTTATGAATGTATTGTGTTTGTATGTATTATACACTTTATATTGAAAGTTATGTACTTCATGTTTTCTGCATGTTTAAATCATTATTTGATTGTGGAACTTTTCTCTCAGGGCCTTCACTGAAAATGGACTCAATATGGCACATTGCATATCACGTTAAACAAATGGAAATAAATAAATAAATTGTGGTGTGTGGACTTGTTTGGGGATGAGCGGATGTTAGGATTATCATCTTTTCAATGGTCTAAAGTGGGACATAGGGAATGTGACCAATATAAGGCATCACTCGGGATGTGGTCATGGGTAGACGATGTGGCCAAGCATGTGACTTGTGACATCACAGTACCAGTAGAAAAAGAAGATGCTGCAGCAATGTGTATAACAGTATGAAGCTGTATTTAGTAATAACATGCTGGAATCCATCTCACAAACCATTTAAATTATGCAGGTAAAAGTAAAATTAGGTTTTACTGGAAAATCACTTGTGCATATATTACACACATGGCGTAGCTGTAACAGTGAAAAGTAACCTTTATTGAAAAAAAATAAACATATAAGTAAACAGACAAATATGTTTATTGCGAAATCAAAAAACCCAAGAAATTAGAAAAAGTAACCTCAGGGAAATATTATGAAACATAAAGTAAAAAAAAAAATCAGACCACATTAAACTAAAACGATTCTTAATGCACATTTCACATTCTGAATATACATTTCACAACACAGCATGTATTAATTTACAGTATTACCTAATTAGAAACAGGCACAGTAAAAACAAAAAATCAGTATTTTTTTTTTTACTTTAAAAATGTACTTTCCATTTTATTTGATTGCATTGAAGTACCCTGTTTGATATATTACTTGAGTAAATATCACTGCATTTCATCTGGTAATTTATAATCATCATAAGCTCGGTTTTTAACAAGTTCAAGCTGTAACTGTTTCTCACATCTGTCCATTTATTTTAATCAAAAAAAAAAAAAAAAAAAAAAAAAGCTCTCTTTGCAAATGCATTTGATTTTGGTATTGTCAATAACCTAGCAATTACTGGATATAGTGCAAACAGCTCAGGCCCTTCTCTGACAGTCTTTAGCTACTCTTCTCCTGGTGATAAACCCTGTGATGCACAATTCGAATTGGGGCATGACTGTCAAATAGTCCTGGAAAGGATTGTCTTCATCTGTGTCCTGCAGATTAAAGGTAGTAGTCACAATGAGTAACTCAGTGAATATAAAGGGCACAGTTTAAGCTAACTTTGACTGCTTAAACAAGAACTGTTTTCACTGAAATATTGAAATCAAACCATCTTTCCTAATACCTAACTGCTGTCTCCAGGAATACAGTATCTCTTTTCAGCTTGTCGTGAGAAGCGGTATAATGAGTTCATAAGTGCTCCAAGTTCTCCCTCAGCGAAAGCATCTTGAACTCTTGTCACAGTTTTTTTACTTACAGAGACCATCACTGAAAATGTCTCCATGGCAGTAAGTGCTGATTTTTCCAGTATACATATATATACTCATTAACAACAATGAAAAAAACACTGAGAAAGTACAAGCAGTACTGGGGCAGTGTAGGCATTGTACCCTCTCCATGCTTTTGTTCTGAGAAATACTGCCATATCTGCCAGATGGGTCTCCTCTTGTCCCTGGGACTGAAAGTATAACTGGAGCATTGGGATATTTTTTTGACTACTCTATTAATGGCTGGAAGTAGTGACAGCCACCTCATTGGCACAACTGGCACATGCCTTAGAATATTTTCAAATGATGTGGTACCACAGTTAGCTTTTTGGAGTGAAAAGCTCTTTTCTTTTAGTTAATATGTACCCCAGATTTCTTGCCATAATTGACACTGGCATTATCTGACCCATGTAACTATATACTGCTCCAGGGCAAGAAGTGTTTTTTGCATAGAAGTAGAAATCTGTTGTGTTATGGCTTGGGCAGATTCATTAGTGTCTTCATAAATGTCCAAAAGGCCATTAAGAAGTTCTTTTGAAAAGTAACACGAGTGGAAATAAATGTATATTTTCCATATTATTAGCATCTGATGCTATGGCAAGTGAAGTGCCTGGTTTCTGTAGGACATGCAGGAGACAATCCAAAGAATGCAGTCCCAGACTATTTTCAATGATGGCTTCAGCCTTTGGTCCTTCCACAAGATAGCTTCTTTACAATGTCTGAGTCACTGTACAACTGACAAACCAATTATAGTGCACAGCTCTACACTGTTATAGGAGAGGTTATGCTTAACTAATTGGAACAGTTCAGAGATTTCTGTTGCAATAGTCCTGTTTTCTGGTCCTTCAAGGTTTGCATTCTTGGTCCACTTTCTTTAGTTTGCAGGATAGCGATATTATATTGGTCAGTTGCCTCATGTTTTGTTACATCATTTCTTCAACTATTGGTTGTTACAAATTCCTTTTTGCAATACTTACAAACTGCTTTCAGGTCATTGCATTTCTCAGTCCTGTTGAGTTGTATTTTCCAAACATCCTGTGTCTTGCACATTCTCTTAATGACAGCAGACTGCAACACCGCTGATCTCTTCATTCTGGAATATTTACTTACCTGGAATGCAAAACATTTAGCAGCCCATAATATGCAATGTTTTAAGGCACTCACTGAGTTTGTGTTGTGAAACAGGTTGAGAAAGTTTTTCCTGTACATGAACATGTGAAGGTAAAGCAGAGCTGAAGAACAAACTATGACAATATCAATTAAAAGGCATATAGTAAAATATCAAAATTTCCCTTCACTTGTCCTATTCATGTCCTCCATGTATCATGACACAAACTGAATAATGACGTAAACGCTTACATTTGGAAGGACCTGAGATGCAGGTCATACATTTGGCAAGGCTGTTTAATATAGACCAAAGAACAATCGCAAACCAAAGAAAAAAACAAAAAATAGCGAATACAAACCGGAGCAAAGAAAACCAAATTTAATATGAGCGCTTTCGGAAAAGGCAATGCTTCTCCTTCATCAGATACATAAAATAATAGACTTTCACGTGCTTTTATAATAGAGCATCATCTCAATTAATTAATTTAAACAATCATGTGATTCATTCATTAAAGGGAAAAATACATTAAAAGTGACTGATAAACCGCATATCATAAATAATTATCAGAGTTTCATAAAACTATTATACTAATCCAAACATACAAAAATTAGAAAGAAATTATAAAACTGTATGCAACTAAGAAAAATTGTACACAACTATAAAAAGGTAAAAGTTAATAGAAAATGTTCTAAAAAAGAAGGAAATACACCTAAGTATTTTATATTGCTGTTAAGGCTTCAAAGTTTATAACAATAAATTATGCAATAAACTATGCAATCACTACCTCTTCAAAGCTAAAAATTTAAGAAAACATTTGACTGAAATATATTCATTAAGGCCTGGGAATACATATGCTGCAGTCCTAATTTGCCAGTATAGCTCTTCCATTTCTAATTTAATCTGCCATGGGCCACCTCTTTCGTCCTGTACTACTTGTTTAAGTATAGTAAAATTTAAATCGATGGTCCGGGCAATCATGTATGTGCCTAGCTAATGCATTAGTCATATCCTTCCTACTAATAGCATATTGGTGTTCATAAATCCGTTGCTTTATCTTTCTTTCTGTCTTGCCAATATAAAAAGTGGAACATTCCTGGCAACAAGCAGAGTAGACAACTCCTTTAGTGTTGCAAGTGTATCTACTCTGAACCTTATAATATTTATCCCTAATTTTAAACTGGTAGGCTGTGTTTAAATGCCTACATTGTTGACATGTTCCACATTTTATCATACCCTTGTTCTTCTGGGCTGGAAGATTAGCAGGAAAGTGCAACAATGCTTTTAGGTTAGCCCCTCGTCTAAAAGTAATTTTTGGTTGATCATCTAACAATTTATATAGGGTACTATCTTCTTTAATTAAGGCCCAATTTTTGTTAAGAACTTCTCTAATAAGGGCATAATCTAAACTATATGTACATAAAAAGCCAGTAGTAAAACTTTTTGTTCTAGTATTAACAGTACTTACTTGGTCAGTTGTAACAATTAAGTCATTTGATGAGTTGCCACTAAACAATAAGGGTTTAAAATGTCCTATTTGTCTTTTAGTTATTACTTCTGCAGAGATGCTGGAAAGTAATGACTTAGGATACCCTCTATTAAGAAACATATTCTCCAATGCATAGCATTCCTCCAAATAATCAGCCTCATCTGAAATCATTCTAGCTGCCCTAACCATTTGTCCCTTAACCACTGCTCTTTTTTGATGGTAAGGGTGGCAGCTAGAAAAATGGAGGAATGAATTAGAGTATGTCGGTTTCCTATAGATGGTACTTTCAAACCTACCATTAAGAAGATCTTTGTGTAAGTGGATATCAAGAAAATTAATGGTTTCCATTTGTAGGTTAAAAGTAAATTCAAGGAAGTTTGTTAAAGACGTAATTCTATCAATAAACTCAGGGACTAATTCACTGGGGCCTTTCCATAATAAAAACATGTCGTCTTGGTAACGAGTGTACCAAGCGACATGTTCCTGGAAATGTGCGTTGTTAAATAATATCATTTTCTCCCAGTGTGCCATGATGCAATTGGCAAAACTTCCTCCACACGGAGACCCCATAGCTACTCCACTTTTTTGTAGGAAAATCTGTCCCTCAAACCACATAAAGTTGTTGTAGAGAACAATTTCTAAAAGGGTCTCAACTACATAAATTGTATTATCATTTACTTTCCTCTGTGCCATAAATTCACGAATCCATTTCAAACCCATAATATGGGGAATTACTGTATATAAGTCCTTAACATCAATTGTCAAGAACTTATGATTATTTTGGAATGGAATAGCACTAAGTTGAGTTAAAAAGCTCCAGGAATCTCTGCATATTTGTTCTTCCTGCTCCACTAAAGGTTTAAGGATGCTATCAACATATTTGGCACACCCATAAGTGACAGAACCACGTCCGTCTACTATAGGCCGAAATGGTGGGTCCACTGTTCTTTTATGAATTTTAGGTGTGCCAAAAAGCGAAGCCATTCTAGGAGTAGGCATGGTTAAAAAGTTAAGGAGCTCTAAATCAATAGTTCTTTCCAAGAATAGATCATCTAAGATAGAACTAATTGTCCTGAGAGCTATGTTGTATTCATTCAAGCTGACAAGTTCATAAATTAATGTGTTTAGATGTTTTCTCATGGACATGATATATATATCACGATCCATGAAAACTAGCCCACCTCCCTTATCTGGCTTCATCACCCTTATGTTACAATCTCTAACGAGTCTGATGAAGTCACGTTCATTGTCGTTTATATTAAGATTGTGATTTCTATTCTTTGATCCTGTTGAATTTAAAGCTCTAAGATCGATTTCACACATCTTTTCAAACAAAGCAATATTAGCGTGTAGGGGTGGGTTAAACAAACTAGACACTTGCAGTGAACTGTTAACACTAGAATTAGTTCCCATTAAAACATTCAAGTTGATTTTATGAGTGAATAGTTTGAGATCAACAATAATTTTAACCAAATCCATATTGGTATCTGGGACAAAATTTAAACCCATTGCAAAAAAATCAATAATATCTTGGGGGACATTTAAATCTGTATAATTATAAATATAAAAGTCCCCTTTTAAATTCGAAAGAATATCTGGATTAAGAGTGTTTGGTCTTGTTATCTCCTCCACTGGTTCCTCCTGTTCCACGTCTGACCTTGGTTGTTGTTTGTTCTCCCCTTCCTCATTGAATTGGACTGGTTTGTAGGAAAAACCTGTTGGTGATTAGTATTAGAGTGATCGTTATTAATCACAGTGTTCTGGTGCTGGGGGTGAACTTGTTGAGCCACATTATTATTGTTAGCATTATTTTTAATCCGCTCGCTCCTACGAAGGGGGGAATGATGGTCCACAATATTGTCGTTCTCCATATTGACAATGATAGGATCCCCACCAGTATTATTAAGTCCAAATTCATTTGAGGGATTAGTAAAGTTATTGAGTTTATGAACAGGTGGTGGGGGAGGGTAAGCTTTATTACTGGCGTACTGCTGTACATCCCTCTCTATTTTCTTCCTCTTGGTACTAGTCATTTTTGATATGGTGGCTTCGATGCTTGTGAAAATCCTCGTATAATCATATTTATACCGAGGGAAATCCACATTAGATTTAATAGAATGTTCCAATAACTCGAGCTCACCTTTAAGAATTAATATTTCCGATTTATAATAATTAATTAATGCCTTAATGAAATCAAACCCTTGTCAGTTGAACAAGTCCAAAAGTTCAAGATGAAAATCGGACCCTTCAACCACCCCTACAGGGTATCTCCATTGCCTAAGTCCTTTAGGGATAATCTGTTTCGCTAGACATTCATCAAAATAAGCGATTTCTAGCTGTAGTTTCCTACAGCGGAAAAGTTTATGATCAAATTCATTGATGGAATTGACAATATTACTCACCGCCCTGGGCTCTGAACAAACTGAGTTCCGTAGGCAAGAATTATCGAAAAAGTCATCCTTGCCTAAAAAATTCTCAGTAGAAGGCACAGCTGAACTAGAAACTTCCTGAGAGGTAAATCCGGTGCGTTGGTTGTCATCCGGCTGACCGTTTGGTCTATGCTCGACTGAGCCTGCCTCCGTTGTTGTAGCCTTTCTCAATTGGCCAGTCTGATTTAATTTGTTTTCTCCGTGTGCAGGCAAATTTAAATCAGTTTGCGGTGGATTTTGTTGTTGTGAAGAACTTTTAGATGAGTTGCATACAGGTTCACTTCCTACCCTATCTGTATTGGAAGTGCGAAGAAAGCCATCCATTCTTTGTGTTAACGTATCCACTCGGCCCATAAGCACTTGAATAAGGGCCGTAAGGTCCCCGACGGCGTTCGCCTCTCCGGTTGTAGAATTTAAGTTAGAAGAAACATTACTAGCAGGCTCGTCTTGTGAAAAGAGAGAGCCTTGCGATGGTACGTGAAAGTCTATTATTTTATGTATCTGATGAAGGAGAAGCATTGCCTTTTCCGAAAGCGCTCATATTAAATTTGGTTTTCTTTGCTCCAGTTTGTATTTGCTATTTTGTGCTGTTTAATATAGGTCAGTATAAGAGAGAACTGAGGACCAAATGAAACTGATAAGAGCTTACTTTCATGTAATAAAATGTCAGCATTATTAGGTTTCACATAACATATTTATATCCGTACTCACCAAAACCAAGAAACAAAGGCAAGTGAAAGTGCAAACACTGGTATTTGGAAATAATGGAGATGCAACAATCTGTGACTTTGGAAAGGACTGAGTAACATTTAAGGCATACATAAATCAACCTCAAAGTGCAAGAAATCTACACAAAGCCAAAAATAATGGGGGGGATACGCAAAATCAGGGACAGATTTTAAATACTTCTCTTACAAGCTTAGAAATCTGCTAAGGCAACCTGTCTTGCTTTAGCATGCATTTCCTGAAGGGATATGATGGCTAGATCTGAAATGTAAATCCAAAATCCACACACAATGCTGGAACCAGAACAAATACGTCAGCAAACAGTTTTTATTTAATACACGGTTAGCGCTTTCATCTGGTATAATTCACCAGATTTCATCAGACAATATTAAAAGTCACAACCTTTCTTAAAATACTCTTCCCAATTAGTATATCTACCAATAAGATAACTGATTATCTGCGGTGGTGGTGCTGCTTTAGCATTGTCGCCTCACAGTAAGACGCTGTCCAGTTCAATTCTCAGCTAGAGCATCTTCTGCATGGAGACATGCGTGAATGGGCGTACTTTTGTTGAAGGTTGTGCTTCAGGGCTGGCAACTCGGCACGTAAAAATCAACTGCCAATCATTAGCAGACCGGAGTTCCACTGTGGCGACCCCTAACCGGGAAAAGCCGAAAGACACATCATTATCATCATCACCAGTAAGATAACTGATACATATAGGCACTTCGTTACATCACTGAAAAAACTTTTAAAGCAATACATTCCATTTTTACTTTGTTACATTTCATCACCTTAAATGAAGCATAAAAAATAGAAACATTTTATCAATTATTAGAATAATACCATGATAAGTATAAATATAAATATAAATATGAAATTAGTATTTGTACCGACCCTATAAATAAATACAAGGTTTATATGTTATTCAATAAACTTTGTTTCTTAAATTCTATTACTTTAAACTTAGACAATAATATGCATAGTCATGCAGGCTGAATAACAATAATTCAACAAACTTGTTACTTAATACCATATGTTTAAAAATGTACAAAAAATATACAAAAAAATGTAAACATTTAAAAAATTTTTTAAATGAATCCATGGACACTATCTTAGCATGCATTTTCTGAAGGGATATGATGGCTAGTTCTGAAATGTCTGTCATTATTTAGTTACTTCAATCCTCCACGATTTGCCAGACATTTATAATGACATAAAACTCTGGCATTTGGAAAGCACTGAGTTTGGGACCATCCGATTTGGAAAGAAATGAGAAGCATTTATGAAATGAAACAATGTTATAAAGTACGTATATGGCATACCTGATCTATGATACAATTATGTATACAAGGTCTGAGCAATGGGAGCAAAACAGTGACAATATGAAAAGTGAGATTGATTTTAACATCATCTATGTTAACCTCAATGAATACAACGCAAAGGAAAAACTGATGAAAGGGAAATTTATCTGGTGCAAATACTGCATTTTGGAGGGACCAAGATAAGTTCATGGCTGACATTATATTTCAATGTCTTAGACTTTATAAGTATATTTTACAAGAAATAAACTGTGTGTGTACAGGCTGGTAGAATTGTAACATTCTACTACTATTAGGTTTAAGAGTGATAAAAAGGTGCTACTAAGCATTAGAGAATGAATGACCTGTATATCTCCACTCTGATTGGAGAATGAACATTCTCCAGCAGGGTGTTAATGTACAGGTAATAATGTACAGGTAATGCCCACTGAAAAATGAGTCTGCCACTTCACTGTAGCATATTAACTTGCTATGGAGCTCAGACTGTAACGGAGATAATGTCTGCAATTATTTTATACTTGTTGAGCAGTGCTTTTGCTGTTAATGTGTGTGTGTGTGTGTGTGTGTGTGTGTGTGTGTGTGTGTGTGTGTGTGTGTGTGTGTGTGTGCGTGCGTGCGTGCGTGCGTGCATGCGTGCATGTGTGTGTGTGTGTGTGTGTGTGTGTGTGTGTGTGTGTGTGTTTGTGTCTTTGTGTGTGAGTGCATGCATGCATAAAAGAGAGAGGGTGAGACTGATAAAGCCATTATTTTATACTCACTAAGCAGTGCTTTAGCTATTTAGTGAGTATAAAATTAAAACAAATTGATAATGAAAAAAATAGAAAAGTTTGTGTGCATGAGTGTGCTTATATTTCGGTCTGCATGGGCGAGTGTATGTGTGAGTGTATGGGTGCTTGTGTGCATGAAAGCAGAAGGGTGTATGTGTGTATGAGTGAGTGAGAGAGAGAGATTGATCGAGCAGTGGATGCAACTCTTAAAAGGTCTGCATACCTCTCATCCTGTTAGCACAAGAAATCCAGATAAAGTCTAAAATAATGGGGGATCATAGGCTTAAAAATAGGGACAGATTTTAATTGTTGCTCTTACAAAAATTAGAAAGTTGCTATAATAACATGATTTATGTCAACATGCATTTTCTGATGGATATGAAGTACATACTTCTCAACTGCCCATGATTTTCAGGGACTCCCCTGATTTTGACTCAAATTTTAGCTCTTCCTCCATGAATGCCTATTAAAACTAGGGAGTTATGGAAAAAAGGTGGGGAATTACACTTAACAAACAATGACAATAAATAAAGTTGAAGACTTTTTACTTCAGATGATGTATATTAATTCACATTCTCTTAGTCTGCCAATGTCTCACATGAATACTCTTAATAGTTTAAGTGGCCCTGCTTACGTCTAGATTTGTGTCTGATTCTGTTGAGATTTGTCTTTGATTAGTTAAGACCTATAATAAAGTCAGAAATTCAAATGTAACTTATTATTTAGTGACTTTAACCCCAAATAATTTGCTCCATGTACTACAGCAGGTTTGAAACAGTGGGCAGAGGAACTATTTTACATCAAAATTATTAATAAAAATGTATATAGTAATTAAAAAATACAAAATAATTGAATAGATATCCCTCCAGAGTGTGTACAGTTGTGTAAAGAATGCCCTTCCAGAGGTGTAGAGGCCTGACACTGCAGGTAGAAGGCCTCAGAACACCCCTGGGCGGGCATTATTTGCATAATAGCACACATACCCTGGAGTCATACTTCTAAACATCTTAGTGCAAGAAATCTGGACAAAGCCTAACAAAATGGGTGGACAAAGGCCCAAAAATGGGGAAAGATGTTAAATATTGCTCTTATAAACTTAGAAAGTTGCTAGAGTAACAGGGTTTTTGTTGGCATGCATTTTCTGAAGGATTTAAAGTCTGAAACTGAATTGTATGCAATTATATAGTGACTTCAGTCCTCAGATCATCTCAGTGATTTGCCAGAAAACACAAATTGTATGAGGAATAGACCAAAAATATGAGGCAAATATCTGGACAGCTGAGAGGTATACCTAGAGGGCATTATTGCTTGCTTAAGAGTAGCTGTAGAATTTACACCAACAACAGCTTAAGAACACTGACAACTTTTTTGAAAAAGTTGAGTTACAAAGCTTAAAGTGAAAAAAAAATATTGAAATGCTCAATTAAAAGTGTACAATATTTCACTCCTAGTAGCCCAGAGACATCCGTACAAGTTCATGAAACTTTTATTGTAAAAAAGAAAAATAAGTAAAATAGACATTTAACATTTAACATGTGGCTTTAGCAGGCCAATGTAGTTATATATTATAAGCCAGTATAATTATATGAACAGTAAATGTTGATACAAAGGCAGAAGCAGCATCATTTTCAGCCAGCTAAGGGTTTCCCGCAACATGCAAAGGCAGAAGCACTACCACGTAGCTAACAGCTTACATTTTCAAGGCACTTTTTATATCATAGAAACCTCATACCCTTAGACAGCACCAATAGCTGTGTCTCAGAGAATCATCAAATGCCCACACTCTTTACTGAACTGACAAAATGAAGCTGTTAAATTATTGGCAAAGATTTGGCAGTCTGTTAATCCAAAGAATGCATTAAATAATGGTTTTGCCTGAGTTCATGCCTCATGTGTATGACAAACCTATCAAGATAAATGAAGGGTAATGATGGAGAGGGACTGGTCCCATTTAGAGAATTACCTTTTTATTGTTTACGTAATGTTAGGGTGTAATGTTCTCCTTAAATAATGTTGAATGAACTTTTTATCTTAGGCTATTTTTCAAGTATTTTACTTTCATTATATTTGTGAAAGCTACAAATAAGGTGGTATATATGCATATATCTTCATTTGTATTAATATTTCAGTTTTAGTAAAATAACCCTAAAGAGGATTCACGATGGCTTGCACAGAGTCTAAGAACCGTGTAAGACTCCATGCAGCCATCGCGATCCAGGAACAGCCCGAAATCCTGTGTAAGAAAAAGCTAAAATGACTCTTACACGGGCAGGGCGTGGATATGGTAATCACCCCACTTGCAGCCGAAAGGCATGCAAATGAGGTAGATTAAGCGATCCATGAAGCTGAAACCAGCCCGTGTAAGAGTCGTGTTAGTTGGAGAAATGTACTCAGTTGACAACTGAGTACGTTACTGCAAATAACACAATGGAGCCATGACAGCTCCAAATAAACTGTGCAAATGTTACAGACAGCATGCCGATGGCCAAATATGTGGCCATTGGCATGGTAAACCGATGTAAACATGAAAAAAAAGGGGTTTTTTTCGGAGATCGGCGATGTTTAAACGCAGAGCAGCCCCGCGCAAACGGGCTGCACTTTATAAAACTGAAAAATGAAGGTTTGAAACCCACAAATGTGGGTTTTATGTAATGCATGGATTTGCAATGCAGGGACTAGCAGACCAAAAACAACATGGCCACTGTCTAGTGGTTGCTAAGGGGGGAAGCTGAGTGTAAGACATGTAACTAAGTATTAGTAGGCAATCCTATGTAAATGAATGGTAGGATAGTGAATCAGACTGTCACATAGCAAATGAGCACAGTCCGTGTAGTGTAAGAGTTAGATAAGGGGGAGTAACAGAGTAGGAGATAGGTGACATCACAGGGGGGAATGTCAGGAAGAAATCAAGCTCATTGAAACATATCAATCACACAGCAGAAAAAGAGGAGTGTCAACAGATAAGCATGGGAAAGTCAAGAAATGGAAGGTGTACACTGTGGCCAACACCAAAGTTTCTTGCTGTACGTGCATGCGCGCGTATGCGTGCTTGGAGCCGCGAGTAAGACAGAGTGCGTGTGTGTACGACAGAGTAAGCATGTAGGATTTAAAGATCTGTAAACCTGTTTGCGCTGGTGTGCGCGTGTTTTAACCTGAATAAGCAGATTCTAGTCCGTGTAAGCGTGTGTGCACGCGTGGTAGCCACTGTGAGCATGTTTTCGCTGGTATGCGCGCTGCTCCCCCTGAGGAAACAGAGAGGAAAAGGAAGCAGAAGAAATAGTAGGAAACTAGCAGGTGAAAACAATTAGAAGCAGGCAATTACACAGGCAGAATACAAGCCCAGCCTAGCACTTAAAACACTGCAAACAGCATTGCAGTATGTTTCTCTCAAGAGACACAGCAAGACAGGTGTAAGCTAGTAGAAGTGAAAACTGAAAAAGCTGCACTCAGACCAAACATGCTAGGGGCTGCCATAGCTGTCATACTGAGACATAGGAGACTTGCTGAGGGTGGTGACAATGGAAATGCTGCCAGACAACCCACAGTGAGGAGACGGAGAAGAGTGTACAGGCCCAGGGTCACCTACCAGGGGTTACATGAGTTGGAGATAGTGGAGCGCTATAGAGTAGACAGAGACCTCCTGCAGCAAATTGTTGAGCTGTGCAGGCCACGCCTCACACACAGAACCAACAGAGGGGAACCCATCCCAGTGGAAACCAAGGTATGTGTTGGCTTAAGAATACTAGCAACAGGTACCTTCCAGAGACCAACTGGTGATATGATGGGGATATCACAGGCATCAGCCTCCAGGGTACTGCACCAGTTCCTGGATGCCATGTCAGCACATGTCAGTGATCATGTATATTTCCCCAATGCCCGTGAGGTATTGGCCAGCAATATGCATCTCTTCCAGCAAATAGCGGAATGCCCTGAGGTAGTGGGTGCAATAGACTGCACGCACATACGCATCAAAGCACCAGCCGGTGAGCGGGGTGCGGCCTACATTAACCACAAGGGCTTCCCCTCCATCAGCTGCCAGGTCATGTGTGATGCCCAGGGCATAATAATGAATGTGTGTGCTGGCTGCCCTGGGAGCTACCATGATTACCATATCTGGCATTTGACGCAGCTGTACCAGACATTTGCCAATGGGGACATCCCACATGGACACCTAGTGGGGGATGCAGGTTATGCACTGGAGCCGTGGCTGATGGTACTCATCAGAAACGCACACACACCTGAAAAGGAACGCCATAATGAGGCACACGCACAAACACGTAATGTAATAGAGCGTGTGTTTGGGATGCTCAAGTCACAGTTCCGGTGCCTGGACACATCTGTTGGAGCCTTGCAGTACTCACCAACTACATGTACCCAAATTGTCATGGTATGTGCTATGCTACATAATATGATCCTGCAAAAACAGCTGCAGCAGGACCAGCATAGGGCCGGGACAAACAGCCCCCCACCATTGCCAAGGCCATCACAGGCAAAGTGTGACTCGGAGGAGGAACAACCTGAGCCTGCCCCAGTAGGCAGAAGGAGGCATGCCCAGTATGCCCTGGCCTTGGCAAAGAGGCAACGCATAGCACATACACTGGCTCAGTAGGAACCCTGGGAATGATACCCCTCTCTGACTCACTCATATAGTAACAGGGATGTCTAACATGACATAACCTGCTCTCAAACATGTACAGGGAGTGTAGTATGTGCATCCGACAGAGGCAGCCCTGCAGCACCACCTGAGGCATGATTGCCATGTGTTAAGCAATGTAACACCATGTAGTATATGCAAACATGAAGACCCAACCTAACATCTCACCCTCACCAAGCATGATGCCACACTATGAAGACAACAAGATCAAGTACAATAAATGGCTGAGGTATTGCTGTTAGCAAGGGGAAACACATGGCTAACAGCCTGGGCTGACATGCCAAGCAAGACATGATGCCCCACCTGCTAGGGATGGCATGCACCCAGGACACCTGGCTTGTAGATACTGGCAAAGGCTACTGTTATCCCCACTGTGCCTGGAATAGGTAAGTCTGGAAATACAAACCCACCAACATAGGTAGCACAAGGGATAATAACCTGGACGTAATGCTACCCAATGCCAAAAGTCTAACCTGCAAAGTGCATGCTGACCAAACCCACCACAGCATGGAGAATGGTAATATGTGTTCTGTAACAGAAACCTGGGCAAGGCCCAGAAGAGCACCCTAATACTACCAGGTTATGCCTCATACCATGCTCTACAGCTCCAAAACATGGAACACACGACAATAGGAGTGTGGCTACCAGTAATTATCAAGAATAACAACACCCCCAGGTTGGTACCACAGCAAGAAGCAGCATGGACTATCCACGGGCAATTAACACTGTCTCAAACTGTGTACCTTTTGAAGCCTGCTACAGACCCCACACACAAACCCAGGTACCCCAGCCAGCCTTCCTGAAGACACTTCAGAGTATGAATGTCCCAACAAATACCAAACAAGGCACACACAAAGTATGACATAGGTGGCAATCCATTATGTATGGAAGAAGTAATCATGGACCTAGGAACACAAGTGGATGGTAACTTATCATGTGACACACACATTGCCAAGGTGGCCAGGAAGACCTGCTATATTGCCAACCTTAATATGAAAGGATGCACATGTAGAGCTACAGAGGTCACTGTGCCCCCATACCCTTCCCTTATCAGACCCATAAGTGACAGCTATGCCCCAGCTCGCATGTACCTTACCTTACACATGCAGCAGTCAGAAAGACCCCAAATGTACCCCACCAACAGGGTAAAGGGTCTAAACATTGGACATCTGCAGCCTAGCTGAAGAAACCACAGCCCAATTCAGAAGCATACTGCACAGTCAGAGGTGATGTATGCCTGATGTAAAAGGCTATGTCCAATCCAGAATGAATGGACATGCTCCACTGCAGAAACCCCAAATTCAGCAGACACACCACAGTGAGATATCTGAACCTCTACACATAGATTAATGGGATGTGCTGGAGGGACAGATCCATAACCCAGAGGCTCAGGACACTCTGGAACAGAATCCCAGTCCATAATAGGCTGAGCTCCACACACAAACTCAACAAGAGAAATCCGCTGAAGTGCATGGGAGATAGAAGGTGTACACTGGGGGCCATCCCTGTGTCACATTTAGGAAAGTAAACCCTGCGTGGGCATAATATGCACATTGCAAGGGGTGTTGAGACCCACACACAGTCTGTCCATGCTCAAACAAGGCCAGGGCAGATAGCCTAGTATGAACCTATGAACCTATGATGATACAAATTGTGCAGGACACAAAGGATTATTACACAGCTGTCCTACCTGATGGTAGGAACCATGGTGATTATCCACAGATATGCTCTGCAGCACTCTAATATCACAAACAATACACCAAGCCCACACACATTGCCAACATCCTACCTAACAGATTCTTTGCAAACTCCCCACCAGCACCTAACTGCCAAATATCTATCCCAGGAGAGTGCTGGCCCCCCGACATTGCAGATGCTGAGGTAACAGCCAGCATCCACAAAGCACAGCACACAGCATCAATGGTACCAGATGGTGTCCTGGGTTGTGTCCAACAAGTACTGTAAGAAGAATGGAACAGCAAATAGCATTACTGTGCAGTATCAGTCCTACCACAGGATATGTACCCAAAGAGCGGTGTACAGCAACAGTGGTCCCACACCACAAAGTGGGTGCCGGAATGGATACTGCAAACTATCACCCCTCAACCCCGAATATCTAGGTTGGCAAAGTAATGGAGAGGATGATTATGGATCCCATGAATAACAAGATTGGGTACCTACAGAGATTGGACCCTACCCAGTGTGGCTGTCATAGGGCAGATCCTGCCCTGTACACATGTCTGACTCATGTGAAACATGCACCAAGCCCAGTGATGCGGGGAATGTTGATCACACATCCTATCTGGACCTTGCTAAACACTTCCATACAATACCCTAGTTGGCGGTACAGATAAGCTCACCAGCCTAACTATAAACCCCTATGCAAGTAGATGGGTTGCAAACCAGCTCAAGGACAGAATTGACCTGGCAGACATGCTGTAGCCATGGCAGACTGCAAACCAGGTACAACTGGCATCCCACAAGGCATGGTCCTGGGACCCTTCTTGTATGCTATATATGTCACATAGGTACAGGCCAACATGGAAGGACTCTGTCTGAACAGGTTTGCAGAGGACTACAAACTGGCCACCATATTGGACCCTCCAGCTGACACAAGCAACCTACAAAAGGCACACATAGAAACACACAAGTGGTGCCACAGCCATGTGAACAAGCTAAATGCAGAATAGTGTATAGTCAACCACTGTGGAAACACAGTACATGGCCAGAAATTACCACATAGGTGTTAACCCAGTAAGTACATCAGGAGCAATAAGAGACCTGGGGACACAAGGTGATATATATCCTGCATGTGACAACCATGTGTCTGTAGTGGTTACAGAAACATACCATATACCCACCTAATCATGAAGGTAAGCACAGCTTGGTTAGGGTAGGTCAATGTGCCTCTCCAGTCATCCATCAGCAGCCTCACAATTGTGTACAATGGCCCTTCAGGGATGTACCGTAGCAGACACCTGCAGCAACTGGAAAGACCACACAAATACCCCACCAGGAGGATCGCAGAGCTGTAACAGATGCCATGTGTCGCCTGAGTAAAGAAGCTGCAGCTCCACACAGTGCCATACTGCCTGGCTGGAAGTGAACTGTGCCTGATCTATAGAGCCATGACCAACCTGGTATCAATGGACATTTGGCAACATGTAAACACTGAATGCTGGTGACCTATGCAGCTGACAGGCCTGAAACCCAGCAGAGACATAAACAGGACATGCTGTACTGATTGGTCCATAACCCAGAAGCTCACTCCACTCACGACTAAATTCCCACTACAGGATATTCAGGGAGTCCCTCAGTGACTGTCATCCAGAGGAATCATGATGACTGGATGGGAGATGGTAGGTGTACCCTGGATATCACCTGTATGTCACGGGTAGACAGAGGCACAGCACACTAACCATGACATATGTCATGGCAAACACCAGTAAATGTGTGTTGAAGGACAAACACTCTCTGACTAGTATTACAAATGGACTAGGGCACATGGCCATTGTTTGTCACTGTCCACACAAGTTGTGGAATACATTAACAATGTCGGACAATCATGTACCAAGCTGTCCATATCTGAACAAAATGCAACATGGTCCTATCTGCACAACTGGCCCTCAACCAGTCTGGTGTGCTCACTATAAACATTACAAGCAGTGATAGGACTGAAACCGATTATACTGTCCACCACAGTAAAAGTTTTGCACCAGTACACTATACAACAATACAACTGTTTGGTCAGCAGAGAAGGATGATGACAACTGTATGCAAACTATCCCATGGCGACCCTGCAGGCACAGCATAATGCCTGTTAGGTTCAGACACACAGCAGTTGGGCAGTAAGAACACAACCTGATGTCCAACACTCAACTGTACATGTGGTATATAGATGGCGTCCACACACAAACAGAAATGTGGTGGTCCATAGATCCAAACATAAGGAAAGGTCACACTGGGCATGCTCAAACACTTAGATAAATGAGATGTGGCAGTCTAGAAGCCATACAAACTGTGAACTGGGCATGCTCACACACTTAGGCCATGTCACAGTTCAGCAGTTGCACACGCATATCTGGCATTTCTATGTGTTAACACAGGAACCTCCCGCAATACAGACATCTGCCCAGTGCACACAGTGAAGTTACAACAGAGACATAAGTAAAGTACTGGATCCCACTCATATGCAAACATCTCCCACAGTACACACATTGTTTATAGAGATAGGGAAGGCTATGGCAATAAAGACCCACAAACAGTATATGAGCAACAGATAATTGCATCTGACAGGTAAACATATGGCCGTAGAGTGCAATACCTGACTGTTGTCCCTAGGGAATACAGAAGACTATCCACAGTGTATTTGGCGTCTGCCTCCAAAGTACAGTAGGCCACTGTGCCTGTGCAAAGTTAATGCATAGATATGCTCTCCCCCTTACTGATGGATAGTAACAGATGTACATACCTCTTCATCCATAATGATGTCAGCACACTATACATATGTCAGGAGCAGGAGTTGTACCCAGTAATGTGAATAGCGCGCTCCGCTACTGCGTCTCTAACAAGTGTAATACCATAATTAGGTAGGGGATTGAATCCTGCAAGTGCTCAGTGTGTGTGTGTGACTGTGTGTGGGGGAGTAGTGTGTGCAATTCTATGTGTATGAAAAATGTCCCTTTTGGCAACTATTACTACACAAAACATGCTGCATATTCCACTGTCTAAACACTGATGATGTCAGCACCCTATAAGTACAGCTGGAGAAAGCAATCCCCTCAGTAATGCAAATAGTGTGCTCTGCTAATGCGTCTCTCACTAGTGTCATAACATAGTTAGGTAGGGGTTTGAATCCTGCAAGTGCCCAGTATGTGTGGGGGAGTAGTGTGTGCAATTCCATGTGTATGATAAATGTCCCTGTTGGCAACTATTACTACACAACACATGCTGCATATTCCACTGTCTAAACACTGATGATGCCAGCACCCTATAAGTACAGCAGGAGAAAGCAATCCTCCCAGTAATGCAAATAGTACACTGTGCTACTGCGACTCTCACAAGTGATCTAACATAGTTAGATAGGGGTTTGTATCCTACAAATGCCATGTGTATTTTTGTCACACAGTTTGTCCATGTATGTGGGGTGTTGTTCCCAATATTGCACGACACACATTATATCAGTAATGTCAATGCACACATGATGTATGTGTGTGCCACCTACACATATGTACCTGTGAACTGCAAGAGTTCCCATGTCCGAAGCCTGCCTCATGTGAATACATGGAATATGCATCAAACAACTGTATGACTGTGGTGTTCTGTGCAGGGGCTGCATGTGGTATGTGACTATACAGTGTGGGTTGTAGATGGTGTCATCCCACCAGCGAGGGATACATGATTGGTCTGGAGCATATAGTCCACATGTTGGTGATGAACAGGTGCAGCATGTTGTCACCGCTTGTGGGAGTGGTAACAAGTTGTTCCATAGCAATGCAGGGAATGAATGATAAGAAACCTTCAGATAGGGTCTTGCAGCTAGAATAATGCTCACACTGTATGATTGGGTAGTTGCAGTACAACCATATAATGGTGTGTATTGAGACCGTCATATTCCCAGTGTTGTCAGGAAGGCCAAGTGGGTTTCCTGGGTATGGGAGTGTGGTGTGTGCCAGGCTATGAACCTGAAGGCAGTCTAACCCACTGTGTGTTGCACATGGAGAGGCTTTGATGCTTTGTGCAGTGCCACCAACCTGGGGGTGTGTGTATCTGAGGTGCCTTTGGATACATCCTCCCTGTTCTGTTTTGGTGCATGTGTAGGGGATGACAAGCATCCACCTGACAGGGATGGTGTGCACCTGGGAGCCTTGTACCAGGAGTCTGTTACTGCATGGATATTGCTGTACCCCATGCTAAGGATAGTTTCCACTGCATGCATCTTGAGGTTTACACTGCTGCTGTTGAGTAGCATTGCTATTAGTGTCCCATCCCATGTGATACCTGTGTAGGTGGCTATGTAATGTCAGCCTTGCATACAAAGGCACTATGTGAGTAGCAACAGCCTCTGCCAATATACAATGGCCCATGGGTGACAGGTGCAAGCTGTCCCAAGCAACGCAATGTGGCATGTCCAGCATGTAATCCCACACTGACAGGCATTGGATCCCCTTTGGATGTCACTGAAAGATATGTTAAGTGCAGAAACCAATGATCCTGTCTACATATTGTGGCAGCATTCATGGTGAGGGTGAGATGCTACTCAAGGCCAGGGTCATACCAGCCTGTGCCACAAGCTCAGAGAGCCCCTCTATGTCCCCTAACATGCAGTCCAGGGAGATGCGTCAGAGGTTATACACACTGGCACAGACAATGACTGAGTCATACTTCTTCATGCCTTGGAGTGACCGCTTTGCTTGTGTTATGTGATGGATCATAGTGCCCGACAGGCAGCTCAGTGTGACCGTCACCTTGTTCAGCCTGGGAGCAGGACCACCGTGTACGTGACAATAGAGGTACCTCATACAACAGTAGCAGGTGTGTTGTCTAGCCGTATGGCCTGACACTGTTTGGCACACAGGCTTTGTGAGCTATGTGTTGCATGTGCTCTGCTCTGGCGTAATGTTTGCTTGTGTGTCTGCTGTGTAGGTGTCAGCTGCTCAGGCAGGATGCTATTCTGAGAGCCCAATAATGTACCTGTGTGTTTCTGTGTTTGGATTGTGGTCGTGGCAGGTCTATGGGAGACTGGTACTGTATTCACTGTAGTATCCCACTCTACCTGACAGTGAATGCCAGTGCTCTGTAAACAAAGCTTAGCCCCCAGTTTGGCTATGTGGTTGCATCTCTCACATGTGTTGTACATGTATGGGAAGGGGAGAGGGTTGTCTGTGTACATGAGGCAGCTGTAACATTGCCACATGACTCAGATTCACCATCTGGACCTGAGAGTAGATCGACAGGTGACCTTTGCACATGCTACCATAGCATTGTGACTGCTATACTAAGTAACGACACATAGGGCCAATGGGGAACAAGGTACTCAAGGTGACTATGTGAGGGTGTAGTACTCCTGATTTGTTAGTGCTGGCATATATGAATGCTGTCTTGAGCAAATGTGAGGTAAGTCATATGCAATGTGTTACAGGCAAGCTACATGCAAACAGGACAAACAGTGACGTTCTGTCAAGTGACACATGGACATCAGTACAGTAAGCAACACAGATGTCACAAGGGATCCACAGAGGCACTGTATATCTGCACTGCAGGGAGAATCACTGTTTCAGGAACATAACAGGCAAACATGCATGCAAAGCTACAGTCAGCAGGCCTGTATGTAGACTATGCTACAACAAACAAGGTGTACGACTTCCAGTATGTAACAGTGCATATATGCAGGCACTCTAAGCCAGTACCCAGACATTCCCAGGTCAGACGGGCTGGGTCCAGCCGCACCCCCCACAAGTGTATAGACCACGTACCTTCGTAATGTTGAATAACTGTCCTGATACCCAAGTGCTCATACCTGTAATAATACACATGTCAAATAACAGACACTGAGCCCTCACTCAGCAGTTCCAGACTTAGTATGATGTATGCTACCTATCCTGGAACCACAGTATCCTTGACATGTATGGACACTCTCCCTCCTGTCATAGTTAGTTCTGTGTTTTGGTGCTGTTATGCATGGTATGAGTTGTGACCTTGTAGTGCTAGTGTGCTCTTGTGAGCCTTAAACCTGTTGTGTAGTACTGCACAGATATCAACATCCTGAAACATCTGCATTGCAGAGTCGTGTGTGGACAGCATGCAACTCGCAGTTGACATGGCCATCACTGAGTATCAATATGTACATTGTTGTATCCCCTGTGCTACCTATGTAGGTGGCCATCCCTTCACAGCCTCACCACCAGTATGCAAAGATGTGCAGACAGAACACTGTGGTAATTACTATGGGTGTACAAAACAATACAATGACATTCATACTGTAACTGCATCAGGCATGCTGGTATATACCCACAATGCTATAATTACACTGTGCTGTTGTCAACATCATACTATTACAATACGCCTATGTAGTCACCCTGTGCATCAGCACCATGTTAACCTGTTCCTGCACCGATTTTACAGATTGCAAGAGGTGGCACAGTTTCATCATATGCACAGGGTGTGTACCTGGTATGCCTGAGTCTGCCACTGATACAACCAATTGACATGTCTGTGTGTGTGTGTTGGTGAGGGACAGCAGTGCAAGATGGGGCAATGTTGATGCAGTGTGTGCGTGTATGTGGTAGCCCTAGGTGTTATCACTTTGCATGTGTGTATGAATGCACACAGTCCTACCTCATGGCTGCCATATACAGGTGTTTGTGGACAGCCACAGACTGTACCTGCCAGGTCATACAGATCACTGTCTGTGGCCACGGACACGGTACCTGTGCCTGGCAGGGGTGCTACAGACCATATCAGGTAAAAAGCCAGACTGGGTACTGTCATCAGAAGCTGGTGTTTGTTGACTGGAGACAGGTCCCTGTTGGGACTGTCCATCACCACATGCACGTGGTCTCCTGGGGCGGTCCGATGACAGCACAGCCCAGCATGCCTGGGGCTGCTGCTGGCACTATGTGAGTGACCATGGCCCTGTTGTCATCCGCGACGGCTGCCAGCTGCTGCTGTTGCTGGCATATGGCCACATCGACGCCTCAACCGTCCACCATTGCCCTGGCTCATGGACATATAGTTGTGGAACAGATCTAATGTGTCCCCCCAATGTCTGTCAATGACCTCGGTGAAGTTGCGGATGGCAGCCGCAACATCGCGCATACTGTCACTCATGGCTGTGAGACATGCTCTCAGCTCCCTCAGACCCTGTCTGGTGTACCGTTCCATACGTGACTGTGCCTGCATTACAGACCGAAACATAGCTTGCGTTGAAAGACCTCTGTGGGCAGTTGTGACAGGGGCGGTACGCCCACGGATGCTCCCACGAGAACCCATGGACGTCTGCCTATGTGGTACCGTGTCAGGGCCCTGGCCATGGCTGCAGTGTGGGGATGCATGTGCCACCAGTACCACATTACCCTGGTCAATGCCCACTGTATCCTGTCCATAACCTAGGGACATTGGTGACAAAGGATGTATTGGCAGGATGACTGTGCACATTGATGGGGTCGACAGCTGTGTAGTGTCAATTGGCTGACCAATGACGGACCCTGGCACACCTACCTGTGCCATTACACAGGTATCATCATTATCACTATCCACAGCAGCTGATTCAGGTTCCCTGCTGCACGACACCAGAGCAGCACCAGAACTTGTGGGTGTAAGACAGGAAACACAGTTTACAATGTGTACACAATGCCACCACTGATGCACACATGCGCACATGCACACATGCACACATGCACACATGCACACATGGGCACATGCACACATGCACACATGCACACATGCACACACCTCAGTATATGAGATATCAACCCACAGACACAAACACACATGCAATCAAACACATAGCACTACTGCTTCAGCCTATTATTACTATTAGTATACAGAGTAGTGAAGGTAATGGTATTACACACTCACCAGCATGGATAGGCTGCCTTGCTGTTACACCAGAGGGACCTGCGGAAAAGAGACATTTATCGTCAATGGGCACAACTGTGCCATTGATACTGTGGGCATGACACAGTTCAGTAGTGCAACAGTTAGCTTCCACAGGTGTACTGCAGATAATGAGGTTATCACTAATGCACAATAATTGCCAAGATTACAGCTACAAATCGAGGACACACCCCACACATGCATAATCTAACAGTGTACAGAATGGTGAACTATACACATGGCATGTTACCTGCATGCTCTGTGTCCTGCTGCTGTGTGGCTCCAGCCTCCATCATTACACATGTATGCTGTTGTTGTTGCTGCTGTGCTGGAGCCACGACACTCAGGAGTAGTCCCTCCAGTCTGGTGAAGGGGGGATGTCTAGCCACCCCACCACCTGTGGCAAGCTGCTGCCTGTGGATATCCAACGCATGCTGACGGACATTTCTAATTAAATCACTGCAGTGATGGCGTACCTGCTCATATGTCCAGTTATGTGTGCCTATGTCATTTACCCGATGGACCAGGTCTTGCCACAGTGCAGCCCTCTCCTGCTGGTTCTGGCTGGTGCGAGAAAAGAGTACAGTGAAATCCCGCACCAGGCTCTGGTGTATCTCCGCCTCCTCTGCAGCGAAGTAGACTGGGTTCCACTGGTGAACCATGGCCCTGAAAAGGAGAAGGGAAATATGTCAGCAATATCTGTCAGCAGACTATAGCACACATAATACACGTAATACTTGACTGCAGTGATATAACTTAGGCACCATATATAGCATCTGTCTGTCTATTGGGGGATACACATGTACATGACCAGATATCAGTGCCCATCCGACAACTGTGCAACAGTACCTGGCACACTCCATACAACAGACTAGTATACTGCAGCAGTCAACGCACTGTTTCAGGTACAGTGCACAACCTCACACTGGGGGTTTGAATCAAGGTACTGTATGGGGAACATTATCAGCTATGCACTGCACACAATGCACGTTACATATTTCACTGGTAATGCACACTACTCTTACTTGCCATAACCCTACCTACACCACAGTGACATACAGGGTTACACAGCACAACATATGGCAATGTAGTATGTGTTAATCGCAATACCCCACACACCTGTCTCTGGCCTCACACCAAGGACACACACTACCATGACAGACAGACAGTCATGGTGAGCAATCACACTAGTACACAACATGCACCCAGTCACTAGCACACTAATTCCACCTCACATATTCCATTTGCAATGTGTTCATGGGTGTGCATTGTGTCCTAGGTAGGTAGTGTGCTTTTGGCCCTGGGCCTACAGCAGCATACTGTTATGCTACCCTGCCCCTTGTGACACATGTGTTATGATCGTACCTGCTCCTTACAAACAGTTAAACAGGGTGACTCATATGGCATATTACCTATCAGCATAACATTCAGCAGGGGTATGTCTGACATCTACTCATGGGGAGCCTTGCTTCTTAATTCTGTGTGGTCTACTACAAGGTATGTCATATCTGTGGGTAGGGTCCCGTACCTCCACCATGTGCTCTATACTGCAGTGATAAGGATGACAGACATAGGTAATTTGTGTTGTGGATGTTGGAGGTGTTACCATGGTTGGTAGACAACTGTCATGGGTGTGACCGAACTATGTATATCCAGCAGTGGTAATCTCTATGTAGGTAGTCTGTGTGCGCTCTGTGGTGTTTGAGTGTATTGACACAGTTACTTGCATATGTCTGTGTCCTTCACCATGTCTGTAGCTGTCATGGGAGGTACATACCATGTAGGACATTGTGGGGTGTGGAGGGGTACAGTGACCTACATGTCCATAGCTGACACACCATATCCGCTGACACATTCCATGTACAGGTATTACAGGACTAGTGTGCCACTGTGTATATCGATGTGGAGCCTATTGTACTTGTTGACCCTGTTCCCCCCCTGACATGTGCAGTGGTGGGCAGGCATGTACATATGTGGTGGTTACTGGTGTCAGTGTTTTTGAATGGGGTATGGTACTCCAGTATCCACACTGATGTTCACTCCATGCCTGTGACACCAGGCACCTGTAGCAAGACATCTGCACACATATGCCTCACACAGTCTATATATATATATATATATATATATATATATATATATATATATATATATCTATATATATATATATATATATATATATATGTATATATATACATATGTATTGATATATTTATATCTGTATATGGATATATATCTGTTTGTATATATGTATATATAATATGTATATATAGATGTAGATATATACATATAGATGTGGGGAGAGAGGGGGAGAGAGTGAGAGAGAGAGACACAGGGTGAGTGTGAGTGTGAGGGGGTGGGACAGAGAGTGAGAGATAGTCATGTACAGACATATCTGTTCTCAGTCAGATCTATCTGTATGTGTATAAGTCTCTACAGATATCTATATATGTATGTGTGTATTACATATATCTGTACGTACATATTCAACCAATCTCGATGTCTGTGCAGTAAGTGAGAACCTGGTTCAAGGCTCCTGAGAGCACACCAGCGGTACCAGGCTATACCCCGTATCATGCGTTTTGGCCCCAGGACTCGGGACAAAACAAAAAGGGAGGGGGTGTGTCCATATTCATGGAGGACACACACACCTCCAGGTTAGTGGCAACACATAAAGCATCACAAAACATCAAGGTGCAGATAACCGTAGGCAAACCTGCTATACAACTGGTAGCATGTTACAGACCACCCTCCCAATCTCAGGGACCACAGTCAGCCTTCCTGTAGACATTGGAGGATATGAATGTCCCACCACACACCATCATATTGGGATACTGCGACTACCCTAACATACACTGGGTGTGTTATTCTACCCCAAACACCCTAGCCCAAAGGTTCCCGGAATTCACTATGTCAAATGCAATGGAACAGCTAGACACCTCTCCCACAACAGGAGACAATATACTAGACCTGATCATCACAAACATGGGGACAATGTGCTACACACTGGAAGTATACCCCGCACTAGTCACATCTGACCACAGACTAATCCCCCTGGATATACATATCCCACCTTCCCCACAACACAAAAGACTACAGTGGGAAACCTCTCACATGCCGACTTTACACGTCTTATAACTGAGTTGGTATCCTTCATGCCCACTGGGCCAGTGTAATCCACTTCCCACAATGCAGACACATTCACATATGCTTCTACAGACATCTCCAAGAATGCATGGATCATGCAATCACAAATGAAACCATGACCCTCTCCACCAAGGGCAGGCATCCTGTCTGGTGGACCCCAGCATTGAACAAATTGTATAACAACAGAAGGTAGCTACTGCATGGCAGAGCATACTTCCATAGAGCTACGGCATCTTTCATCAGCAGTACCTCCAGCAGATGCAATGACAGTATTGCATGTTTGGACTGGGAGTACAGGATGCTTTTGTAGGTATCTGCACATGTCCATGTGATGGCCTCTGCACCAATTCTTAGCCAGCATTTACTAATTGCATGCAGCCTGTTGTGTAGTGATTGCAGTTCTCACTGTGATTACAGGCCTGTGCTATAAAAAGGTCTGTTAGGTAGGCGTAGCCCTTTCAGATTATCAGGGTGGGGACCATGCTGGTTTGCTGTGGACACTGTTTTGTGAGTGTAAGGGTTGGTATGTCTGTCATATTTCAGGCTGTGTTGTAGACACTGCAATGCATGTTGTTCTGTAAGCCGAGTATTCCTTCCTCCAGTGTCCTGTTCTTCGTGTGTATGTAAACTGACACCTACGACTAGTAATACTGTGTATATGGGTGTGTGTGCTTTCCTGTGGGGATTGTGGTGTAACTGGTATATAGCAGTGGCTCTTGAAATCTGTTGCTATGGCTTCAATATTTGGCCTTTACATTCACTCCTTGTATGCCTGCTAGGTGTCTTTCCTGTAAGGTTTTGCTACGGCTTTCCTATTTTCCATTTACATTCACAGCATGTAATGCTTGCTAAATCTGTTTGGCCAGCAATTCCCTATGTGTTTGTTGTGGTAGGGTGTTACTGCATGCAGTATGGTCTGGCCATGGTGTGGGCCTTGACACTTACAGGGGTATTTGATCATGCTGCTGAGCAGTCCTCAGATACTCTCCGGTGCATCTTTTATTAGCCTCATGGAATGGTACATAGCAGTGGGTTACTCCAGTGACATATTCTGATACTCTGCAGTTGTGACTGTGGGTTATTTCAAGCATATGTATTAGTACACCATTTGTGCCGTGCAGGTGGTGCATACCTTCAGTCAGTCATAGTTACCATTGCATGTGTAGTTACACCTTTCTGCCTACTGTTAGTACATTTGACAGGGTGTCAGTGGGGCACAGTTGACATTTCTTTTCACATCAGGGACAACCCTGTAACTCAGTCACAGTTGCTATGTCTGAACTCTTAACTATTCAACTATGGCAGTGTTTATCCTGCTCCGAGTACATGTGCGGCTTGCCAGATGCTACTGTGACATTATTACCTAGTAGCTACCAACTAGCATGACTGTTTCTCAGCACACAGTACTATTTTACAAATCCACTAGATTTGACAGTAAATATACATGACATGCTTTGTGTACCAGACTTGCTATATTCCCTTTACATTAATTCCTACTATTTTATGATATATTTATTTCAGCACATTGTTCTTGTATAGCACTCATGGCTTAGTGGTAAGTCATGCAGACTAGTGTTTCCAAGGTCCTGGGTTTGAGACTGAGGGAGGTATTTTATTTTGCTGCTGAGAAAACTACAGGCCTTGTCATTCAGAGTGACTAAGGCACTTTTAAGCAGTTGTAAGTGGGTTAGCGCTGGTTTGCGCGGAGGTCACGCATGCGCACTGCCGCTTAGCTTTGCACACACTGGCTTACTACTGCTTAAAAGTGCTTACTCTCGCGCACACCCGCGCTATTTTCTTTGAAAGAAAAGAAAATGGGGAGATAGGAAAGTGGTGAAAAAGGGGTCACAAAGAGGGTAGGACAGTAGGGACACAAGTTCGGGTTTTGCAGGAGGGATGTAGGAAAGGCCCATAACTGCCCATTTTTTCTTCAGCAACAGCTGTGCATATGTTTGTAATCTGGTGTGAAATTTGAAACCTTCCACCCCTGAGAGAGGTGTGAGGACAACAATAATATTTGTTGTACAGCCAATTGTAATTGCCAGTTTACATGTCCAGCAGACATGTGTGCAAAATGGGCAGCTATGTATGGGGTGTAATTTTTTTGTGGGTACAGAGTGCCCTTTTTTTTTTTTTTTTCTTTTCAGGTGAGAGTGGTATGTCAGGTACAGGAAGTTGGTATAGCTGGGGAGGTAGGTAGGGGAGGTTAACAGACAAGACAAACAAGATGCATACAGGGGTGGTGTATGACACATGTGGGGGGGGTTACACAATTGACGGGGACGGATGTTTGGATATCTCGAGCCCATGAGCCCACAGATGGCAACAGTGGAACTGAGATCCCCACCCATGGGCAGTTGCTACTGTGCCTTCACTGCCCAGGATGGGGCTGTGCTGGGGGCTGTGTAGGCCGGGCAACAGGCACGCCCGTGAGTTGTGCCACCCGTGCCTCAAGCTGGCATAGAGGCCCAAGCACAGAGTGCCGGATCTCCCTACGCACCACAGTCCGGACACTACGGAGGGTGAGTGGATGTTATCCTCTGACCATGCTTGCAGAGGGGGGATGAGTCCAATCCCCTGCAGCGCTTCCACCTGCAGGTGGCACAGGGCCACTGGAGGAGGGTCCGGCCTGGGCACTACTGCCAGATGCACCCGCCAGGTGAGGTGGGAGAGGTGGGTCCGCTGGAACCCGCCTTCCCTGTCGTCCTATGTTTTGCATTATGTTATGACAGTTTGGGTTAGTAACGTACAATACCATTCGCAATTAGTTGTAACAGCATGCATTAGTATTCCCATTAACCAAACACCCATAAATTCAAGCCATTGAACAGCAAGCATAACACATGCATAATTTGAACAGCAATACACAATCCAACAACATGCAGGGTTGATTGATGGCAACAGGCCATCAGGTTTGGATGTATGAACAGGGCAGATGCATCAACGTACATGCAAATATGTATGAACCAACAGGACAAATGTCCAGGGATGTTAATTGTGAATGCACATACCCATTTCACGTGGAATGGATTATTTGTGGTTATAGGGTAGGGTGAAGAAATATTTAATTAACAACTTCAAATACCTATACATATGCTGTACATTTCTACTAGCTGCAGATATATACACACTACAGGTCTGCCTACAGTTTCCTATCTGATAACTACTTCATGTTGGTGATAGGAATGTTACTGCTACATCAATATACATTTCATATTTATTCATACACATTCATATCTGGCTCTGTTCAGCTACATCATCCTGCTACATTTGCTTTACATAGCTATAGACAACTGTGGATGTTTGGTATTTCAGACAACCATACTATCTGCATATTGCAGACTGAGAGCAACATATCCAGATTTTGGGACACACATTCAAGCTTCAGTACTTTTTTCAACAAATGTTGCTGTTTGGTTCTGCCTGTCACATTCATTTCATTCTGTACTGACTGCAGTATACTTTATTCAGGAGTTATTACTACTTTATTGGTGGATTCATACCTCTTTCTCACACTCTCTCACTTGTTTTATTTTTACAATTCAGGATGGTACTTAATTCTAGGCTTTATTGACATGTTTTACTTTTAGTTATAATAATCCTTTCCAACAGTCTCACTTATGTCATGTTTCAGAATTTCAACAGGGATATATTTCACACGTGTTTTACTCAGCTTCTGCAGCTGTACTTTTCAGCCTGCTGCAGGTAATGTACTATTATATTACAGGTGGGACATCTTTATTTCAGACTTGCTTCATTTTTATATTTGGATTACACACTGCATCACACTTTTGTAATCAAGCAATACTTGCAAACTCTCTTACACTGTTACTTGCACATTTTATTAATTAGTGACTACACTGCACTCTTTTGCTAACTGTCATACTTATATATTTATTTACAGTTACAGGGAGAGAATTACTGACCTGCCTGGTGGCGCAACCGCACCAGCCTATCGCCATAGGCTCGACGGTTCGCAGAACAGACACCAGCAGCTGTAATATAAATGAAGTAATATTGGAATACACATCTCCATAATATCAGCTAGGTTAATTTCTTACACAAATAATTACATGTAACTTACTCAGTAGTGGGGCGTTGGGCATTTGCCGGGCCTCCTGGATCCAACGGTTCAGTTGGTCCTGCTTCCATCTCTTCAGGTCCGCATGGTGGTGATGGACCTGCTCACCAGTCCTTGGTATTCCTGTGGCACTGGTGAGATCATGAGCCAACCAGTCCCACGCCTCAGCCCTATATGCTCCCCACAGGACCTGGCCCCGCATGAGTTGGGCCTCATGATTATGGACGAGGAGCCAAACCATATATTTGGACTCCTGAATGCCCCACCTCTGTGCTCGGAAGCAACTGCCCTCTCCTGCACCTGACATCCTGGCTGCAAGTCGGTTCCACAATCAGTTATGCTGTGTATTCCCGCCTATGGGGCTTATATATGCCGTTTTTCCCACACTTATCTGTGATTGGCCATTTTGGAATTGTATCAACTTCACAAAACCTGCTTTGTCATGCTCCTCTTTCTATTCATTCCTATATATATATGCTATTACTGCATTTTTAAGTGCAACTATCATGGCTTAGTGGTTCAGTACTTTGACTATGGTGCATGGTATCCTGGGTTCGAACCTGGCCATTGCTTTTTATATTTTATGACTGTCTACACAGGCTAGGAGGTGTGTCTGTGTAAAGGCAGTTTTAATACAGCTTGCTCAACGTTGCCTGTCGGTTAGCTTGTTGGTGCGGTGTGCAGCTCCGCGCAAACGGATCACGCTGGTTTACGCGTGGTTTGGCTGTCAGCACGCATATTACGCTCAACTCAGCTACAGGCACACAGTTTCAGCATGTTAAAATGCTGCTCAATCCCGGGCACTCATTTTACACCTATTAAACCACTGCTCACCTACGGGCACTCATTTTACACCTGTTGTAACACTGCTCACCTACGGGCACTCATTTTACACCTGTTAAAACACTGTTCACCTACAAGCAGATATCCTCAACTTGTTAGACTGTAGCTCAGCTATAGGCACATTTGCCATTTTTTTTTTTTTTTTTTTTTAATCTCACATTTCTTCAAAATATATGGCCCATTCCATTCCATTTTACAGAAAATATAATTTTATATATGTACATATATGTCAGGGACTTGTTTCGTGCTTATTTCACTAAAAATAAAAATTGATGTTGTGGGGGCTCGAACCACGACTGCCTCCTCTTCAGCCGACGTCTCTACGACTACGCTATTGCTTTTTAGCTTAATTTGCATATTTAGTTCTTATATGCTTTTCCACTGACTGCTAACTGTGGCTAAGTGCTGGGCACGCCCATGCAAATGAGCGCACTCACGGGCAAACATCTTTACAACTTATAAAAAAATATATAAGATGTTCATTTATACATTTTATGTTCATAGTCTGTGGGGGCATGTGTTGTGTTTATTCACATTTACACGGACTCTGTCATGGGGGTTTACTTTCGGGACATTTACTCTTCTGGGGGCGTGTCCGTTTGCAGGGCTCGCCCTACAGACACACCCCCTACTGACTTACACGGACCGTGTTAGCCTTAGGTGTGATTCAGCATGCCCTCATGCATATGCATGACATGCTGACGTCATACCATTTAACTGCAGCCTCCGTGTAAGCCTTGTAACTCCTACACGGAGGCTTCGTGAATCCTGCCCCCTGTCTTTTGAATAGGGGCTGTAGAATACAGCACAGAGTGAAGTATGCATTTTTGAATAACATAATATAGCAATATAAATGGTGAATGTGATGTGGATATAAACTCACATAATTATCACAGTTACATAATTTGCTTTAGGATTTTTAGATTCAGTGATGCAGAGGAGTGGTTCAGTCTGAGGATTTAGAGAGTGGGGGAGGGGGATACCAAAAGTAATGTAGTGCAAATGAAACAAAGGAATGCATCACTGTCAAAAAAGCAACCAGAATGCAGAGAAAGAAAATCCAAACTAAGGGTGTAGCTTACCAGCAGTATGAAGAGATAAAAAAAAAACAGAAGAAGCAGAACACAAATGGTTGCAGAGGAACCATCCTGTTCTAAGTGACGTTAACAGATACTGGCAGAGAGCAGCTGTGGTTGCATAGCATTATGTCTTTATATATAGGACTTAAGTTTACTTGATTGAAATTTAAATTGCCTTAGTTCCAGAGGTTCTGCAGGAATATGGGTCTGAGCATTATCTGGCTTTGCTCTGTCTGAAAATAAATATGTTTTACTGCATTTCTTCCACTTCTTAATGTGGATAGTGCTTCATCATTTATTTATTTATTTATTTATGTATGTATGTTTCATGCTTACCAGGAAATTCTGACTTTCTCCCATTTTCAGAGGAGGTCCAGGGAGAAAAGCTCAACAGATAATTATATAAAGGAAACATATAACATAATATAAATAATACAGAGTGTTATATGACATTGCATAACATACAATAATGTAGAGTACCTTCCATACACATTTATTGGAGTTATTCAAGCATGAAGTAGTTGATTACAGACAGAGAGAGATTTCTAGAAGGATACCATAAATGTAGAGGGTGGGATAGATGGAAAGTAAAAGCATGTATTAGAGAAATAAATGTATCAGTTGTTACCTGGAAGTACAGTTCTTATAGGGGAAAGAAGAGGGTTGTAGGCTGAAGTGGAAAGCATGAAAAGCTTGACTAAATGTAGTAGAGACAGAGCTTACAGAGTTCAGTTAGAAGGAGGACTGAGGCTGAGTTCTGGGGGTTCTGCCTCGAGTAGTGCAAGAGCCCCACCAGTTTAGTAGGGGGTTTCTTCAGTGACACCTTAGTTGTTCATCATGTCTATCTGTCTTATTTAGAGGAGATTTGTTTCCAAGTTTTTGCAACCTGTTTAAGTACAATGAGTCACCGGTGGTGCTGTTAAATCTTGTGATGGATAGCAGAGCTTAGCTGCTGGACTGTAGGACTTGATTAGTGGTATGGGGTTGTAGTGTTCCTTTTAGAGCTGGGCAGGTTTCTGGACAATGTATTAGCTTATGTGCTGTGGTAAATTGAGAGCAGTAGTGGTAGATTGTAAGTTCTAGACAGCTAAGGCTTTTATTTATATATATATATATATATATATATATATATATATATATATATATATATATATTAGAGATATACAGTGGTGGGTTTTTTGGGGGGAATTAATTGCAAATGCTGCAATTTTGTTATAGGCCATCTCTAGTTTGTTTTTAATAGTTGGGTTAAGGTTTGTAACGAGCAGGGAGGGGACCAGGTATGTTTGTGCTATGGCTTTCCTGCAGAAATCAGTAAGGAATTTTTTTTTTCCTTTGTAAAAGGATCCTAGTTTCCAATTTGTATCTTTGATGTCTAGTAGCAGGTGTTGGTCATACTTGAGACGATCATCAAATAATACTCCAAGGGGTCTGGCTTGTTTTACTCATCTATATTAGTTTCATTGGCAGATATGATGTGTAATGATTGTTTTCGATTAGATACGTTTTTAGGAGTGAAAAGAATCTTTTTTTTTTTTTTTTTTTTTTTGCATTTATGAGCAAGTTTGTGCTATCTAGCCAGGATTCAATAGCTAGAAAGTCCTGATGGTGTTGCCTTTTACTGTTTGGGCTGAGCAAATGAGTGTGGCATCATGTGCATATTGTAGCAGGGTAGCTTGTTTAGTGGTGGAGTTTAGGTTCTTGATAAAGATATTGAAGAGAAGGAGGCTTAGAATTGATCTCCCAGGGCCACTGATCTTACTGGGAGGAACGCAGAGTATTCTTGATGAGATTTCATTTCTTGTTTCCTGTTGGATAAGTAGATGTGGAATCAGGTTAATGATGGGGTATTGAGGCATATGAGAGGCTAGTTCCTACAGGTGTTTTGGTGTGCTGTTCTACTGAATGTTTTTGACAGGTCCAGGAAGACTGCTGAGACTAACTTTTCATGGTTTCTGAATTTATTAATTGCATTTGTGAAGTTTAGAAGAGCATTAGTGGTGTTGTGGTTAGGGTGAAAACCATGTTGAGTGGAGGAGAGTTGGTTGTGGTTGGTGAGGCATTTGAGTAGTTGAGTATGAATATATTTTTATAATACCTTGGACAGGGATGGGAGAATAGCAAGTGTATAGTAGTTGGTAAGGTCCGTAGAATTTACACCTTTATGGACAGTTATAATGTATGATAATTTCCAGATACTGGGTACGTGGTTCTCTGTTATGGATCTATTAATTAGTATGGAGACAGGGAATGGTATAGCCTGTGCTGCTGTTTTTAGTAACTCATCCGGTAACTTGTCAGCAGCCACAGTGGTTGGTTTTAGTTTTAGTAGGTAATTTCTTTATTGTTAAAGTGGGGACATTATCAAATTTAAAAAGTATCTTATTGGTGATATGGAGTTGCGGTATAGTGAGGTGAGGGTATTGAAGACTTTTGCTTGGTTAGTGCTAAGATAATTTACAAAGTGGGTATTGAACTGAGTTTCTGTGTTACTTGGCTGGCTAGTTGTGGTGCAGGGGGTGGGGAGATAAAGGTTTGTTCAGGGGTGAGCAGTGACTTTAAGATCTGCCAGAAAAGTTTGGGGTTATTTTGGTGGGAATTTTGTAGGTCAGTAAAATATGCTTTCTTGTCACTAAGTATCTGCCTTTTTGTGACATTTCTAAGATGCATATGATTTTGTAGGGTTGTTTGGGTTTTATATTTTGTGTACGTTTTCTAGGCTCAGTCTCTTTTTGTCAAGTTGTTTGGTAGTCTTTGTTAGCCAGGGTGCTAGGATGGATTTAACTCTTATTTCTAAGTGGGGCTTGTTTCTGCAGTATGTTAAGGAAGATATGGTTAAAGTGAATAACTGCTTCATGTAGTGTTAAGGTTTTCGGCAGTCCCAGTTATATTGCTTCATGGTTGTTGTAAAGAGTGAGGGGTTGAAATTATGTACACTTTGGACTGGTTCGTATGTTACTTACCTCTGAATGTTCACCCACTGTCTAATAGCATAAGAGGGTCGATGGTTAGTAATACTATCTGGTAAGAGGGTTGATGGTCAGTAATACTATTTGGTAAGAGGGTCGATGGTCAGTAATACTATCTGGTAAGAGGGTCGATGGTCAGTAATACTATCTGGTAAGAGGTTCTGTAGGCAGTAATACTATCTGGTAAGAGGGTTGATGGTCAGTAATACTATCTGGTAAGAGGGTCAATGGTCAGTAATACTATCTGGTAAGAGGGTCAATAATACTATCTGGTAAAGCTCCGCTGTCATTGATGTTATCAGCCTTGTTTGCAAGATTCCATTCCAGTATGGTTTCTTTAGATTTGTGTGTGTGTCCTGGTAGTAATGTTTATCAGTTGCAAGAACCCAAATAAGTTTACATCAGATGCTGTATTGATTATTTTATTTAGCATTTGTTGACCAGGAAAGTCTGACTAGGACAGAGCCTATTTTCAGTGGAGGCCTGAGGAGAAACACTCCAGATGCATATCTTTGGATTATGGGAGGAAACTGGAGTACCCAGAGGAAACCCACTCAAACACAGGGAGAACATGCAAACTCTGCACAGCACCCCAGCCAAGAACTGAACTGGAAAACCTCTTGCTGGGAGGTAACAACATTAAACACTGCACCACTGCGCTGCCCAGTTATTTGATAGGATTATAGACAGACATATGTTTTTGATCACTGTATCACAATGACCAACTAGGAACACAGTAGAGTAGAATGTGTTTTAGTGCTGGACAGGCAGATGGATGCTGGATAATTTTATAGGTGGTAAGAAGCTGTGTATGTTAGTTGATGAGGCAGCTCTCACCAATTTAGGCGTTTTAGTGCTATGTAGTGGTGGATTCTGAAAGGGGTACTTGCTACAAAATTAAGTAACTTTGTTATAGGATTGTTCAAGTTTTAAGTTTTAATTCTTGTGAAGCCTGGAAGTTAGTAAGGATGAGAACACCATAAAAAGTGTCGGAAGGACATAAGTAGTGGCAAGTACAGTTTTAGTTGCACCATTGAGAAAGTTTTTGGCTCTGTATAGCATCCGTAGTTTTTGAGTTTTTCTTATGCAATTTTGCATATGTAAGCTTATCATCCACTATCACCCCTAATAATTTGGTATGAGAAGTGACTTCAATGGTTGTATTATCAAGAGAGAGGGCTTTACATTTTGTTTTTTCATGAGAGAGGGATTTGGGGAAAAAAGTAATAGCTGGTCTTTTTTGTGTTGAACAGAGTTGTGAGTTACAAAGCCATGTTTTAGTGGCTGTTAAAAATTTCTAAATAATGTTTTGGAGGTGTACCATGTTGTCAGGTGTGCAAATGGGAGTGTAATCATCTGCATACTATATTAGGTTGTCCTGTTGCATGCACGTATAGAGGTTGTTGGTGAAAATGTTAAAGAGGAGGGGGCAAAGGATAGAGCCTTATGGTACACTGGTGGTGACTGGGAGGAAAGAAAAGAGCATGGAGTGCCATTTTACTGACTGATACCTATTGGACAGGTAGCTTATGAACCACAGAAAGACAGATTGAGAGAGACCTGGCAAGGACATTTGAAGTAGAAGTTTACTGTGACAAACTGTATCAAAGGTTTTAGAAAAGGCTAGAAATAAGAATGAGACCAGTTTGCTATTATCTATAGCTTTATTGACAGTATCTGTATAAGTTAGAAGGACAGTGCTATGACTATGTAAAGGATGGAAGCCATGTTGTAAAGGGGGTAGGAGTTTTTTTCCTGCAGGAGATAGTGCAGCAATTGTTTGTTAATACATTTTTCAAGTATTTTGGCAAGGAGAGATAACAGTGCTATAGAACTAAAGTTATTAACGTCTGTTGAATTTCCTCCTTTGTGCAGAGGGATGATGTGTGGCTTTTTCCAGAGAGAGGGAATGTGAGATTCCTGGGCTGACCTATATATAAGGACTGAGACAGGATAGGCAATGCTATTGGCTGCTATTTTTATGTACTCACTTGGAAGGTCATCAGCTGAAGAAGAATGTGGTTTAAGTTTGCCTAAGAGTAGTTTTATATAGGATGTGGTCACAGGTTTGAAGGTGAAAGTGGATGTGGTGATATGTGACTGTTGTGCAAGGTTGGGATTAGATGTTGATGAATCCATGTTTAAAGATACTATACTAGCTATAAAATAAGAGTAGAACTTTATTGCAGTTTTGAGTGGTGAGTTATTGGGAGAGGGGTTTGAGGTGAATTTTTGGTCAGGTTGTAAGATTTCTTTAATGGAGTCCAACATTTTTTAAAGTTGCATTTAGTATTATTCTGAAAGTTATTACAAGATAGTTTTTTTCTTCATTTATTTACTTTTTGGTACAATTGCAAAGCATTCTAAAGTTTTCAAGATACTGAGTTGTTTTAAATTTTTGACATTCGGTCCATGCTTTTTCTCTATCCTGCATTAGCATTTTATTCTTTTTGGATAACCAACTTGCAATATTTGTTTTAGTCTCTTCCAGGCAGGAGGTTCAAGGCTATTTAGGATATTTAGAAAAGTATTGAATTAATTTACAGCATTGTCTAATGGGAGGATTTTTAGGCAGTTCCAGTTAATAGATGATAGTGTAGTAATGTACATTTCTGAGTTAAACTTCAAAAGGTTGCATGTTGTTTTATAAATATGCTGTTTAATTGGATGTGTGAGAAGTCTGGTCATATAGACTGTGAGATGATCATTGAGAGAGTCTGACATTACTAAGGCATGATACTAGGATCTAGTCTAATAAGGAATTTGATGACTTGCTATAGTGTGACTTTTAATTAGTTGAGTGAAACAATCTAAGTTCATGTTAGATTTAGATGAGTTAGAGTTTATGTTCAACCAACTGACATTCACATCACCTAGTAGTATTTTTTATTGTAGAAATGTTATGGATATCCAATGTAGGATTTCTTCCAGTATAGCTTTATTGTTGCCAGGAGAGATATAAATGACAATAATACATATTTATTTATAATTGTTTATTTTGAGGAAAGCAATAAGAAACTTTGTTGAACTGAATTTTGGCATTGGGATTCTGTAAAGGGAAATGTGGTAGGTGTTGGGAAATATTAAAGAATTCCACCACCTTTTCTCTTCATATGATCATTATGGATGATATTATAACCAGAAGGTATAACTTCAGAGTTGTTTATGCTGAGTTCAAGCCAAGTTTCAGTTACATCAAGAAGGTCAGGCTTATATTGATAATCCAGGAATGCAGATCAGCAGTTTTATTTATTATGCTTCACATTTATTGCAAAAATTAAATCACCAGGGTTGGGAACTAGCTGTTGTTGGGTTAGAGCAAAGTGTGGGAGAGAATTCTCTTTGTGTTCATTGTGCTAGGTGTGGCCAGGATTTGGGTGTATATCTCCTCCTGGAAGGATTTTAATATATTGGGGAATTATGCATAATTGTTTTTTGGACAGGATTCTTCCACTTACTTTTGTTTTGGTTTGAGTTGAAGTGCAATTAATCAGTCTATTTTTGTAATAAAGGTGAGAGGCAATATTAAATAGGTTTGTTGCAATATGTGGAGAGAGTAAAGAGAAAGTATGCATAGGTGGCTGGGACAGAGTTGGAGAGATGTTGAGATATATTATTGAGTCATGGCAGGATGAAAGATAGCACGGTAGGAGGAGAAGAGTAGAGGATACGCTGAAGAGTAACATAATTAAGTACGGGGATCTGTGTTTGTAAATATCAGGTAGTAGGGAAGTAGGACTGAAGAAGGAAACAAGAAGTTACAGAGCAGATGGAGATTCAGTGATGGTGGATTCTGAAAGCTGGTAGAGCTTTACACTCTTTAGGACTTAAATGGTATCCTTCAAGCCCCCTGGGCCAGTGGAAACCACATCCCACACTGCTGAATCCTTCACAAATGCTTTCTACGGGCATCTCCAAGAATGCATGGATCATGCAATCCCAAATAAAACCAAGACCCTTTCCACCAAAGGCAGGCATCCTATCTGGTGGCCCCAGCCATAAACAAACTTTATAACAAGAGAAGGAAGCTACTGCAAGACAGAGCAAAATCCCATAAAGGGAAGGCATCCCTGATCAGCACTAGCAAAAAACTATGTTCGCTAATAAAATCATCAAAGGCCAACTTCAAGAGAAAAATCGCTAAGGACACTAAAAATAATAACAAGGCCTTCTTCAGTTATGTTAGAAACCTGGGCAGAAACCCTCAGATATGCGCAGAGTTAGTTCATAATGGCAAAAAATACACTGAACCCACAGATATTGCCAACATACTGGCAGACAGGTTCAGTGCAAATTTCTCCCCTCCCTCTCCCCCAAAAGATGAAATAAATATCTCAGCTTAATGCAACCTCCCTGAAATCTTAGATGTCCAGGTGAGAGCTGCACTCAGCAAAGCAAAAATGATGGCATCTATGGGACATGACGGTGTCCTGGGTTGCGTGCTACGTGAACTCCTAGAGGAGCTAAACCCGCACATAAGAATGCTGTTTAATCTTAACCTTGCTACAGGATACGTCCCTGAACACTGGCGTACAGCTACAGTGGTCCCACTCCACAAAGGTGGCACCTCTACAGACCCTGGAAACTACCGCCCCATAAGCTTGACCAGCCTGGTCTGCAAAGCTATGGAAAGGATCATTATGGAACTCATAAACAAAGACATCGGGGACCTACAGACAATTGCCCCTACCCTGTTTGGCTTTGTAAAAGGCAGATCCTGTCTTTTAAACCTGGTGGACTTTTTTGAAACAGTCACTAGAGCCATCGATGAAGGCAAAGCAGTTCATACAGCCTACCTGGATCTGGCAAAGGCCTTCGACACAGTACCCCACTCAGGCATCATAGACAAGCTCAACAGCTTAAATGTAAACCCATTTGTCACAAGATGGGTTGCAAACTGGCTAAAGGACAGAACCCACAAAGTCAGAATAGCTGGAGCTATGTCAGACTCTAAGCCAGTCACAAGTGGAGTCCCACAGGGCTTTGTCTTGGGACCCCTCTTGTTCAGCATTTATTTCTCAGATGTGCAGGCAAACATAGGGGGGTTGTGGCTGACAAAGTTCGCAGATGACTGCAAACTAGGCGCTATAGTTGACACACCAGCTGACACATGCATCCTCCAGAAGGGCCTCACAGAAACAGATGACTGGTGCCAGAGTCATGGCCTTAAACTAAATGCCGAAAAATGTATAGTCATCCCCTATGGAAAAAACAGAGTACCCACAAATTACCACATAGGTGGTAATCCATTAAGTATGGAAAAAGTAATCAGAGATCTGGGGGACCCAAGTTGACAGTGACCTCTCATTTGACACCCACGTCGCCAAAGTGGTTAAAAAGACCTTCTACCTTGCCCACCTTATCATGAAGGGAGTCACATCCGGATCAAAGGATGTCATTGTACCCTTATATTCCTCCCTTATCAGGCCTATGATTGAGTACAATGCCCCATTTGGTATGTACCTCACCCGGCACCTGCAGCAGCTGGAGAGACCCCAAAAGTACCTTACCAAGAGGATCAAGGGTCTCCAGCATATGTCATATGCTGCCAGACTGAAAAAGCTCCAGCTCTATTCAGTAGCATACCGCCTGCTCAGAGGTGATCTGTGCCTTACGTACAAGGCCATGTCCAATTCAGAATTAATGGACATGCTCCACCTCAAAAAATCCAAATCCATCAGTGCCACGAGAGCTAAAGATCTAAACCTCAGCACAAATATGAATAGGACATGCTGGAGGGACAGATTCATAACCCAGAGGCTTCCCACACTCTGGAACAGGATACCTGTCCATGTTAGGCAGAGCCCCTCACTGACTCTCTTCAAGAGAAATCTGGACAAATGGATGGGTGATCGTAGGTTTACCCCGGGGGTCATCTCTGTGTCATTGCTAGATATAGGCACAGTAAACTAAATTTAATTTAAATTGTACACTTTTGTATCATTACATGGGGTGGCGAAAGCCACATACACTTTGGCTAGGCTTATAAATGCCCTAGGGCAGATAGCCTAGTACTATACTATGAAACTATAAGTAAGGAAAAGTATTTTCTATAAAAGAAGAGAGTTAGGTTGTCCTGGTATCTTCTCTGGAATGTAAGGAACATAGGGGTATGAAAGGCTATAGTATAATGATGTAGCAAAAATAAGAAAAAAAAGGGTTTATTTGAAAAAAGTAAAAGACACAATGTGGAATAAATGGGTACTATTAGGGAAGGCAAAGCAGTATGGGAGGGAAAATGATTGTTAGGCATGAGGCTCAAAATTAAATGGAGATAGAAGTAGGAAACAAGGAACAGAAGTGTATGTATAGAAGTAGTCAGGTCATTTGGGGAGGGGTGTGAATAAGAATCATAAGTGAAATGTGTATGTAGGAGGTATAATGTTAGAGTAAGAGGGGTGGGGGGAATTCAGAGCAGGATAGCATAGCCAAGTGGAGCAAGGCTGACCGTAGTGGGCTTTCCATCCTCAGGTCAAATTATAACTGAGAGCAATCATCGTATAGCCAGTAGAAAGCAATTAACAAAAAGATACAAAGTAAAACAGGTTTTCTGTCATTTGCTTAACTATAATCTACTGGTCAAGAAAGAGGGGACAGTGGTCACTTTAGTAAGAGCTCCTTAGAGTGCATGTATTATTTTATTAAGACTTTCAATCATAGATCAGGCGTGTATTCAACTGATTAAAGTTAATAAACAGCAAGGTTCTCCATATTAAATGTGCCTACATTATACAATGACAAAATTCTTAGCAAACTTGTAGGAGTAGGGCCTTGGGGCAGACCTCCTGCAGTATCGAAGTCAGATGTAGTGACCACAGGCTCTGCTTTATGATGGAAGGTAGTGACTGACTGTAACAGGAGACAACACTGATTGGATATTTAGCAACAGATTCTACTACAGTGTAGTTGTTGGATCATTCTAGTATCATATTTATTAGCCATGAGGCATGTGAAGATAGTATAAAGTTGGTAAATAGTGATGTGAGTGTGGAGTGGAGGAGGATTTGGTGTATGCCTGGAGTTGGTAGAAGAAGGCATTAGTGGTATGGATTTTGAAAATGTGGATAGTGGTGAAAGCCTTGGAGATTTATGGGGAGGTAGATGTGCAATGTCGCTTTTATGTCTGGGTGGGGTTTTACTAGTGGGTGATTGTCTAAAGGGTGTGGTGAGCTGTGCTAGATGAGTATAAAAGTAGATGCAGCAAGGGTGGGTGGGAATTAGAAGTACGGTAAGGGAGAAGAATAGAGCCTGAGCATAGCAAGCTGAAATCCACAGTGGGTTGAATTTGTAGCTTCAAACACTTTTAGAAATCTATAGATTTATACAGTGTTTAGAAAAATAAAAAGGGTTTAAATTGCTATGGTCATACATGGAATGATATGTATTTGTTTTTGAAATCTAAAAAGAAATGGAATGAAAGTATATATTTACAAGTAAATGCAGGATGAATTAAGTAGAGAAAAAAACTTTAATCAGTCTGTCATATTAATCCCTGCCCTAGTCATGTTATAATACTGGGGACATGCATAATGACTACACTAGGGATGGTTTTAATAAAATGTCTTGGAGGGTGGGAGGTATTAATGTAGGGGATGAAGTCCTCTAGTAGTATGCACATTACAAAACAAGCTGAACTAAGCACTGAATGAGATACTCTTATAGGCTATTGCAAGCATATAACTATATTGAGCATACTTTTTCTGCAGTCCTATGGGGGAGGAGTTTATTGATTGCTATTATTTTATTTTTGCTAGTGATGTTATATATTTGGCGGAAATTGAGCTACTGTTGGCCGAAGGAGGAGTAGAGGTGGAAGGCATGGCCGAAGGCAGGAAGAGAGGAGAAAGGCTAGGACTGTGGTAGTGAGGGTCGGAACTTTGAATGTTGGCAGTATGACTGGTATAGGGAGAGAGCTAGCTGATATGATGGACAGAAGGAAGGTTGGTATATTGTGTGTGCAAGAGACCAGATGGAAGGGGAGTAAGGCTAGGTGTATCGGAGGTGGGTTCAAATTGTTTTATCATGGTGTGGGTGGGAGAAGAAATGTTGTAGGAGTTATTCTGAAGGAATAGTATACTAAGAGTGTTTTGGAGGTGAAAAGAGTGCCAGATAGAGTGATGTTTATAAAGCTGGAAATTGATGGCGTAATGATGAATGTTGTTAGTGCATATGCTCCACAAGTTGGGTATGCAATGGATGAGAAAGAAAAATTTGGAGTGAATTGGAGTGAATTGGATGAAATGGTGATGACTGTACCCAAGGGTGAGAGAGTGGTGATTGGAGCAGATTTCAATGGACATGTTGGTGAAGGGAACAGAGGGGATGAGGAAGTGATGGGTAAGTATGGTGTTAAACAAAGGAATGCAGAAAGTCAGATGGTAGTGGATTTTGCAAAAAGGATGGACATGGCTGTGGTGAATACATATTTTAACAAGAGGGAGGAGCATATGGTGACATACAAGCGTGGAGAAAGATGCACACAGGTGGATTATATCTTATGTAGGAGGGCCAGTTTGAAGGAGATTGGAGACTGTAAAGTGGTGACCGGAGAAAGTGTTATTAGGCAGCATAGGATGGTGGTTTGTAGGATGACGTTGGTGATCAAGAAGAGGAGGAGGAGTGTGAGGGCAGCACCAAGGATCAAATGGTGGAAATTGAAAAAGGGTAATTGTGAGGTGGAGTTCAGGGATGAGTTAAGACAGGCGCTTGGTGGCAGTGAAGAGATACCAAATACCTGGGTAACTACAGCAGAGCTAGTAAGGGAGATGGCTTGAAAGGTGCTTGGTATCACATCTTGACAGAGGAAGGACGACAAGGAGACATGGTGGTGGAATGAGGAAGTACAGGAGAGTATACAGACAAAGAGGTTGGCAAAGAAGAAGTGGGATTGTCAGAGATATGAAGAAAGTAGACAGGAGTATAAGGAGATGAGGTGCATGGCAAAGAGAGAGGTGGCGAAGGTTAAGGATAAGGCATATGAAGAGTTGTATGAAAGGTTGGACACTAAGGAGAGAGAAAAGGACCTGTACCAATTGACTAGACAGAGGGACCGAGTTATAAAAGATGTGCAGCTGGTAAAGGTGATAAAGGATAATGAGGGAAACATACTCACAAGTGAGGAGAGTGTGTTGAGGAGATGGAAAGAGTACTTTGAGGGGTTGATGAATGAAGAGAATGAGAGGGAGAGAAGGTTGGATGATGTAGGGATAGTGAATGATGAAGTACAATGGATTAACAAGGAGGAGGTAAGGATAGCTATGAAGAGAATGAAGAATGGAAAGGTTGTTGGCCCAGATGACATACCTGTGGAAGCATGGAGGTGTTTAGGTGAAATGGCAGTGGAGTTTTTAACCAAATTGTTTAATGAAATCTTGGAAAGTGAGAGGATGCCTGAGGAATGGAGAAAAAGTGTTTTGGTACCGATTTTTAAGAATAAGGGTGATGTGCAGAGCTGGAGTAACTACAGAGGGATAAAATTGATCAGACACAGCATGAAGTTATGGGAAAGAGTAGTGGAAGCTAGGTTAAGAAGGGATGTGATGATTAGTCATCAGCAGTATGGTTTCATGCTGGGAAAGAGCACTAAAGATGCGATATTTGCTCTGAGAGTGTTAATAGAGAAGTACAGAGAATGTCAGAAGGAGTTGCACTGTGTTTTTGTAGACTTAGAGAAAGCATATGACAGGGTGCCTAGAGAGGAGGTGTGGTATTGTATGAGGAAGTCAGGAGTGTCAGAGAAGTATGTAAGAGTGGTACAGGATATGTACGAGGGTAGTGTGACAGCGGTGAGGTCTGCAGTGGGAGTGATGGATGCGATTAAGGTGGAGGTGGGGATACATTAAGGATCAGCTCTGAGCCTTTTTTTATTTGCAATGGTGATGGACATGTTCACAGACGAGATCAGACAGGAGTCCCCGTGGACTATGATGTTTGCACATGACATTGTGATCTGTAGTGAGAGTAGGGAACAGGTGGAGGATACCCTGGAGAGATGGAGATATGCTCTAGAGAGAAGAGGAATGAAGGTCAGCAGGACTAAGACAGAATATATGTGTGTGAATGAGAGGGAGGATAGAGGAATGGTGAGGATGCAAGGAGTAGAGTTGGCAAAGGTGGATGAGTTTAAATACTTGGGGTCAATAGTTCAGAGTAATGGTGAGTGTGGAAGAGAGGTGAAGAAGAGAGTACAGGCAGGATGGAGTGGGTGGAGAAGAGTGTCAGGAGTGATTTGTGACAGACGAGTACCTGTAAGAGTGAAAGGGAAGGTCTACAAGAGGGTAGTGAGACCAGCTATGTTATATGGGTTGGAGACAGTGTCAATGACAAAAAGGCAGGAGTTTGAGCTGGATGTGGCAAAGTTAAAGATGTTAAGATTTGCACTGGGTGTGATGAGGGTGGACAGGATTAGGAATAAGTATATTAGAGGGTCAGCCCGGGTTGGAAGGTTTGGAGACAAAGCCAGAGAGGCAAGATTACATTGGTTTGGACATGTGCTGAGGAGGGATGTGGAGTATATTTGGAAAAAGATGCTAAGGATAAAGCTACCAGGTAACAGGAAAAAGAGGAAGGCCTAAGATAAGGTTTATGGATGTGGTGAGAGAGGACATGCAGGAGGTTGGTGTGACAGAGCAAGATGTGAGGACAGGAAGAATTGGAAACAGGTGATCCGCTGTGGTGACCCCTAACAGGAACAGCCAAAAGAAGATGATGATCATGACTGATGTTATATTTTCAGTTAGCTTTAGAATGAGTGGGAGTTCCAGCTGTAATCTGTAGTTAATTAAAAAGTGGTAGATGCTGGAAGATAAAAGAGGTGGTAGTTTAGTATACAGAAATTCAGACAGCAGCATGAAGCACTTGCATATGAGTGAATTTTTCACACTCGGTAATAGCATGATTTGCATCACTGCCAAAAGTACCACTGTTCCACTGAAAACCTTTGGAAATTGTATGGAATGCCTGTGAAAGGAATTCAGGGAGAGTGGAAATATGTGTAAGAATGGAAGATGACTTGGCTTTTCATTTTAGCATATAGATGTGGACTACATGAGAGAAAGAGTAGCTACAGTAGAGAGAGAGAGTGCCATTAATACATATACTTCATCATTCAGTGGCCATAGCCTAATCGATTTGATGTATCAAATTAGTATGACAATTCTTATTAATAAATGCACATCATAAGGTCATAAGCATCTGAAATTTATTATATCATGCACAGAGTGCAATGAGAAGGTTTAGAAAATATAGATTTATCTACATATACAATGCAGTACATCAGCAAAATGCTTCACACATAGATCTTTGCAGTAAATGTATCTGCTGTGCAATTGTTTCTTTGGGCTAGGCTTTGAAATGTACTAGTCTTTGCTATTGTTGTCAGATTAACACCTTTAACTTGCTGTTTCAAATAAATGCTTATAGATAGCATATAAAATACTAAACTGCAAAAGTAGCTCCACGCAATGCATCAGGTAAGATAGTAGCAACTGCTACGGACTTAATAATTACTCAGCCTATAAATATTATTGTTAGAAACACTGCAAGAGAATACTACAGTTCATCTTTCAAAGAGAGTAGATGTTAGCGGCAGAATTAAACCTTTAGAAATTCTATCTGTACTCAGAACAATGCCAGCAAACTCTAGCAGTGTTGTAAAAAGCTTAAGAGTGGAAAAAACAACACAGGCTACATTTTAAGCAGCCAAGAACAGACACAAACATTAATAGTAGAAAAATAATACTTAAGAAAAAATATATTACATTCAAAACAATGCCAGCACCTCAGTAATAGCATAAACGCATTTTCCAATAGTTTTCAACTTCATACGTTCAATTTTTGGTGTGCTACATGCTCTCAGAATGCCAGGTAACTTATTCAGAAGTTGATTTTTATTGCGTATGAAAAGGATTATTTTAGTCACCCAAATATTCCCACAAACTTGATCCACAATCTGTTTTTTTGCTCTGACTGCCTTTTCCAGCCTAAAAAGCAAATTTCTAACTGATCTGTGCTTTAAAAAGTTTAAATTGCATTTGCCTTCTGCTTTTTACAGTTTTTGCACTTATTTTATATCATTTTAAGTCGTTTTTGCATTGTATAACTGTTGTAGGCTACACACTAAAGTGTGCTAACCTGTTTATAGCATTTACAGTATTTTCTGTGTGTTTTTCTGCTGTTTCCTGAAAAAAACAAAAAAAAATTCTCTTTTCCCACCTTTGCTGAATTAGATTAGTCCAGATTTCAGGTTTTGCTGAATTCCGGACTGTGGTATAGTTTCCTGTGTTGCCCATATCCTTACTTGGATAGGAGGAAGCTTCTCTGTTCACCAGTGAGAGTGAGGAGCTTTGAGCAGCCTATCTGTCCCTGGAGGAGTGGTCTCAGCCCTGAAACTAGTAGCTTATTGGCCGTTTTGGGTCAATTCCTATCTCTTTCAGTTTCCCTGCTTTAGAACCTGCATTTGCACGGTTTTGCACCAGTATATAACTCCGCACAACTCCTCGTGGTGTCCTGCAGAGTGATACAAGCAACAGAGAGACCCAAGAGAGACTTTTCCAGATTTAAGTATTTTTTCTCTGTTTTTTTGCTCCAACTGCCTTTTCCCGCCTAAAAAGCAAATTTCTAACTGATCTGTGCTTTAAAAAGTCTAAATTGCATTTGCCTTCTGCTTTTTACAGTTTTTGCACTTGTTTTATATCAATTGAAGTCGTTTTTGTATTGTATAACTGTTGTAGGCTACACACTAAAGTACGCTAGCCTCTTTATAGCATTTACAGTGTTTTCTGTGTGTTTTTCTGCTGTTCCCTGAAAAAAACAAAAAACAAAAAAAATATTCTCTTTTCCCGCCTTTGCTGAACTAGATTAGTCCAGATTTCAGGTTTTGCTGAATTCCGGACTGTGGTATAGTTTCCTGTGTTGCCCATATCCTTACTTGGATAGGGAGAAGCTTCTCTGTTCACCAGTGAGAGTGGGGAGCTTTGAGCAGCCTATCTGTCCCTGGAGGAGAGGTCTCAGCCCTGAAACTAGTAGCTTATTGGCTGTTTTGGGTCAATTCCTATCTCTTTCAGTTTCCCTTCTTTAAAACCTGCATTTGTGTGGTTTTGCATGATTTTGCGCATAGCACAGGATCAGGCAGTGCCACTTAAATGGATTTAAAGTATTCCCGTCTCCACAAAGTCTGCTCTTCACTTTTTCCCTTAGAACTGTTCTAAATCTCAAAGTAAGCACTCTATTTTCATTCTAAAGCCCTGCAGTTGCTCATATAAGTAATCTTATAAGTAAGCACTAATAAACTAAAGCACTACACCCTCTTATACTCCCTTTAAGTACTTGGCTCCCCATTGGTCCTTTTTGATCAGTCAAAAAGTAGTTCCTTATACTATTCTGGCATGTCCAAAATTCAGTTTCGGGTTTAATCTCCAGTCCAGCTGGTGAATCTGGGAATCTTGAGGCAATGTTACAACTGCCTTATGTACACAGACCACCCTCTCCTCCTCCCAACAACCTCAAATATATGTGAGAGATGCAACTATAGAGCCAAACTGGAGGCTGAGCTCTCTCAATCCAGTACTGGCGCAGTCAGTCAGGAGGAAAAGGTAACCACACACACCACAAATCCAGTCTCACATAGACCTATCGCAACAGCAAACCAAACACATAAACATGCAAAAACATACTCGGAGGCTCTAAATAAAAATCTGTCCAAGAAGCAGAGACCTCCAAAGCAGACATCCAAGCAACCACTACCCCACAACAATTCCCATGTATCACATAGTTCACAAAGTCAGTGTGCCACACAGTCACAGCCCTTAAGGCTAAACAACACACCTAATACACTTGTAATAGGTGACTCTGTTGTCAGACACACTGACGTCCCACTCACCAGGCTGAACAAGGAGAAGGTCACTGTAAGCTGCCTGTCAGGTGCCAGGATCCGCCACATAACACAAGCACTCAGGTCACTCCAAAGCAAGTACAAATATGACTCCTTCATTGTTCATGCTGGTGTGAATGACCTGAGATGTAGCTCCCTGGACTACATGAAAAGAGACATAGAGGAGCTCTCTGATCAGGTAGCCCAGGTCGGTATGACCCTGACCTTGAGTAGCATCTTACCCTCACCAAGAATGATGCCACAGTATAAAGACAAAATGATCAATTTTAACAATTGGCTAAAGTATTGGTGTCATTCAAAGGGGATCCAGTGTCTGTCAGCTTGGGGTGACATGCTCGACAAGCCATGTTGCTTCACTAGGGACGGCTTACACCTGTCACCCCTGGGCTTTCAAATACTGGCTAAGGCTCTTGCCACCCCCATATTGCCTTTTTTAGGCAAGGCTCAAAAGACAAACCCACCTCAGTATACAACACAAGGAAAAAGAAACTAAGGGTAATGCTGCTCAATGCCAGAAGTCTAAACCTCAAGATGCACGTACTCGAGGTTCTCCTCAGTATGGAGAATATCGATATCTGTGCAGTAACAGAAACCTGGTTCAAGCTCCCGAGAGCATCCCAGCACTACCAGGTTATACCTCATACCATGCTTTTTGGCCCCAAAACTCAGACCGAACCACAAAAGGAGGGGACTATCCATATTCATCAAAGATACCCACACCTCCAGGTTAGTGACACTGCACGAAGCATCGGAGACCATCCATGTGCAACTAACAGTGGGAAAAACTGCCTTTCAGTTTGTAACCTGCTACAGAACACCCTCCCAAACTCAGGAACCCCACTCAGCTTTCCTGAGTACACTGGAGAATATGAAGGTCTCTCCAAACACCATTATATTGGGTGACTTCACCTACCCAAACATAGACTGGGAGCACTACTCAAGCCCCAACACCCTCGCCCAATGGTTCCTAGAATTTATAAACTCAAATGCTATGGAACAACTGGTCACCACTCCCACAAGAGGGGAAAACATATTGGACCTGATCATCACCAACATGGGAACTCTATGTTCCATACCAGAGGTATACCCCTCATTGGTAGATCTGACCATAAATTAATCTCACTGGACATCCATATCCCGTCCCCACCCCCAGCCAAGGAAACCATGGTGAAGAACTTCTCAAAAGCAAACTTCACACTTCTCAAAACTGAGGTGGAATCCTTCAAAGCCCCCGGGCCAGTGGAAAATAGGCCCAAACCGCAGAATCCTTTACAAACACATTCTATGGACACCTACAGGAATGCATGGATCATGCTGTCCCAAATAAAACCAAGACTCACTCCTCCAAAGGCAGGAGACCTGTCTGGCGGACCCCAGCCAGCTATACAACAGAAGGAGGAAGCTACTACATGATAGAGCAAAATCCCAAAAAAGGAAGGCATCTCTGATCAGTACTAGCAAGAAACTGTGATCCCTCATAAAATCATCTAAGGCCAGCTTCGAAAGAAAAATTGCACAAGATGCTAAAGATAATCACAAGGCCTTCTTTAGTTATATGAGGAACCTGGGTGGCAACTCCCAGATATGCTCTGAGTTAGTGCAAAATGACAAAAGACACACTGAACCCACAGACATTGCCAACATCCTGGCAGTCAGGTTCAGTGCAAACTTCTCTCCCCCTTCCCAACCAAAAGAGCAAATATCTATCCCAACAGAGTGTAGCCTCCCTGACATCACAGATGCACAGGTGGGAGCTGCCTCTCCAAAGCAAAAAACACAGCATCAATGGGACCGGACGGTGTCTTACATGAGCTCCAAGAAGAACTGAACCCTCACAAAAAGTCACTGTTCAATCTCAGCCTTACTACAGGATACATACCCAAGGAATGGCATACAGCAACAGTGGTCCCACTCTACAAAGGTGGTGCCACAACGGACCCCGGAAACTATCGCCCTATAAGCCTGACTAGCCTGGACTGCAAAGCTATGGAGCATATCGTCATGGAACTCATAGGGAACCTCCAAACACTGGAGCCTACCCAATTTGGCTTTGTTAAGGGCAGATCTTGCCTTTTGAACCTGGCTGACTTCTTTGAAACAGTCACCAAGGCCATAGATGAAGGGAAGGTAGTCCACACAGCCTACCTGGACCTCGCAAAAGCCTTCGACACAATACCCCACTCAGGCATCATAAATAAGCTCATCATCTTAAATATCAACCCCTATGTCACAAGATGGGTTGCAAACTGGCTCAGGGATAGAACCCACATGGTCAGAATTGCAGGTGCCATGTCAGACTCTAAACCAGTTACAAATGGCGTCCCACAAGGCTCAGTCCTGGGACCTCTCTTGTTCGGTATATATTTCTCTGAGGTACAGGCTAACATGGGAGGACTATGGCTGACCAAGTTCGCAGATGACTGCAAACTGGGTGCCATAATTGACTCACCAACTGACACAAGCATCCTCCAAAAGGGTCTCACAGAGACGGATAACTGGTGCCAGAGCCATGGCCTAAAGGTAAATGCCAAAAAGTGCATAGTCATCCCCTTTGGGAAAAACAAAGTGCCCACAAATTACCACATAGGTGGTAATCCATTAAGTACAGAAGAAATATTTAGGGATTTGGGGACCCAAGTAGATAGAAATCTCTCCTTTGACAATCACGTTGCCATACTGGTTAGAAAGACCTTCTATATAGCCCACCTTATCACAAAAGGGTTCACATCTAGATCAAGAGAGGTCATTGTGCCCCTCTACTCATCACTCATCAGGCCCATAATTGAATACAATGCCCCATTTGGGATGTACCTTACCTGACACCTGCAGCAACTGGAAAGACCCCAAAAGTACCTCACCAAGAGGATCAAGGGACTCAAACAGGTGCCCTATGCAGTTAGGCTAAAGAAACTCCAGCTCTACTCAGTTGCTTACCGCCTACTCAGAGGTGATCTGTGCCTGACATATAAAGCCATGTCCAACCCAGAATTAATGGACATGCTCCATCTCAGAAAATCCAAATCCCTTAGAGCTACATGCTCCAGGGACTTAAACTTCAGCAAAGAAATAAACAGGACATGCTGGAGGGACAGATTCATATCCCAGAGGCTCCCCTCACTCTGGAACAAAATCCCAATTCATGTTAGGCAGAGCCCCTCAATGACCTTCTTCAAGAGAAATCTTGATGAGTGGATGGGAGATCATAGATTTACCCCTGTGATCTCTTCTGTGTCCCTACTAGACAGAGGCACAGTAAACTAACCTTAAAAGGGCTATCTTCTGTGACCTACTATACAGAGGCACAGTCAACTAATCTAAAAGGGTGGTGAAAGCCAAACACACTCTGGCTAGGCTTATAAATGCCCAAGGTCAGATAGCCTAGTATCAACCTATGAACCTATGAACCTATGAGACAGACTATCTGACTCTATTTCTCCAGTTCAAGGATTACATTATATTTGGTGATCACATAATGTCTGCTCTGGACCTGCATTCTAATTGTCATCTGCTGCTTGGACTTGTTGCAATTCTTCCATGGAAAGAGAAATGGTTATACCCAAGAACTTACCCAGGATTGCAGTCTCTCCGGGGTGGGCCCCTTGTCTTTCTGATATGATTCAGTGGTGGCCTGTAAGCAGTACTGATGTGGAATCACAGTATAAAGCACTTCCACATCTGTGATTACCAAGGTAGTGCTGTCACTGATGGACATCATTTTAATCTTTTTGAGGAAATCCAAAGTGTTTAATATGAAGGATGTATTTCTTTCTCTGAGTGGTTTGATCTGTACTTCTAGGAATATTGAGATGGATTCTGTTATTAAACTACCAAAGGCTATAACAGGTCTATATGGCATTCACTATATCCTTATATGGCTTCAGGATTCCAAAGAAGTTGGGGATCTGTGGGTGGGCTTTGGTAAAAAATTTGAACAGCTTTCCATTCAATAGATCATCTCCATGTGTCTTTCTAAGTACTTCGTTTATATTATAATAAGCCATTTGTACTGTGTCTAGGTCCTTTTTGTCATTAGTCTTTTGACTGATGAGCATGCTTTTGTTGTTGTTAACATAACTGACGATGCCTTTGACCGCAATTATCCCACCCTTATCTGACTTCATAAATCCTTTAGTCTTTTCATTGCTTGGATTCGTTAAAGTCTTGATCTTTTCTTTAGGCAGATTGTAAAATTTCTTTTTGCAAGTTTAACTGTGAACATTCTTCCAGATGTCCACCTCAAGACTTGCTCTCGAAGACTGTGAGTGTAGGATGGAGTGTGGGGCAAAATTGACTGGGTAATTTCCACCTGTCTGATTTTACATTAATCTGAACATGCATATTATTTTGTTTGTCATTGAAAAATACTTTTGAATTAAGTTTCCTAACTTAAATTTTAAGATCTATAAGAGTGTTAATGAAATGATTTCTGCTATGAGGGATAAAAGTCATTCCCTTATGTAAAACAAGTTCTTCTAATGCTGTGAGGGGTTTTGTCATTTAGTTCCAGATTTTAACCTTAAGTTGTCCATTTTGCTGTTTCCTTGTTATATGGGTGGTTTCCTAAGTCTTTGAGTTCTCTCTTCCCTATCCATGTTCCGTTTCTCTACCAATACTGTCGTTGTGGTGACTGCGGGATTCTCTGGTAGTGGTGTTCCTTCATGTTGTAGCACCTTGGTGTGGTTTGATTGTGTCAGGCTCTCATCTGGGTTGAAGTTCCTTGTTGGATGGTGTTGGACTGAGTGGGGGATTGCATAATTAAATCTGGTCCGAGTGGAATGAGACCCTTTGAAAATCCTGATTTGCCTCACTTGTTCTGATCCTCTTGCTTGCTCTCCTGTATTGTACTGATAGTGATCCAGTGGGTTCTCGGCAGTTGTGCTCTGTTCTGTTGCTTGCTCTCCATTGCTGTTATGGTGGTCCTGTGGGTACAGCCTTCCTAAAATCTCCTCTTAGGGTGTTGATGACCCCCCGGTATGTGTGTTAGTGTTGAGGTCCAAAATCCTCTTAGATTCCTTGTGTTCTGACTATTTTCTTTTCCTTGTTTTATTTATTTATTTATTTATTTTTGCTGAAAGTAGGATGGCTACATATCTGAGGCTTGCCTCTTCCAGTGTTTTGTTCTACTGCTGTATTATTTCCTCAGAAACATTGTAGCGGAGGGGGACTTTTATAAGCCTGAGTTCCCTAGGTAGAATTATTTTGTCCAGACTGCTCTTCAAATAGATCTCCTACTATAATCCTTTTAGACTTTTTAAGGAGTTTCTCCAAATGGGCAAGGTCAATGTCCTTGCTTTTCCTTAGGTTTCATATTTTTTGGGGGGGCCATGGCTGCACACTCCCCCTTGGGTGAGTGAGACCCACGTGGTACTCCAATTAGGTATCTCTGAATCCTATATGTTTTATTATATAGTCTTTGGGCATTTTAGCCTAAAACCATTATTTAAGGGGTAATATTCAAGCAACAAGGAAAGACCTTCTACAGAGGAAGCCTAGAGTAAGGTTTACCTAATAAATCCTTCAGTAATATTGCAAGACAGATCCACCAAGGAACTTCAAAATTAATTTTTATTTTATCCTTTGTTGACTGGGTTAATCCCACTAGGCTAGTAGGTTCTTTTCAGGGGGAGATCTGAGGTAGTATCTGAACTACTGAGGAAATTTTGCCAAGGCATTCGGGAACTTCATCTACTCTTTTCAATAGGTGCTGTGGGATATTTTACATCCATCTGAACTTCCATCAGTTTAAGCAGATTGGGCCTTAATTTGAAGTCTCATCCAAAGAATGACATACTCAGGAGTGCAGCACCCTCTTATGCTGCACTGCAGTAACGATAATCCATCTACATGGTTTGGGAATAGAACCCACAGTTTTCTGCACCAAAGACAAGTGTGCTACTTGCTGTGTCACTAATACTGCTAATAAAATCCAATATAATTTTCCAGATACACAAAAAAGAAGTCCACTGACACCCAAATAGTTTTTATTTTATAAAGATAAATATAAATTTGCCTCTATACCATACAAAAGAGGAGCCAGTTATCTCCGTGTAAAATATCGAACATTTGAGTGCCACTGTACTTCTGTTGTGTGTCTAAAAATCCTTTAGCATTTTTTATATTTAATTAGTGACATTGTGAGTTTTCTAGAATGAGTGCTTTGTTTTCTTTTTCCTTGTCTGGTTCATCTGAATATAGCCAAGTTCATCATAGTCAGTGGACTATATCACAAAACAACCTCTACTCAGAACACAAAGTGGTCTTTAGTTTGTGATCGTGCATAAACTGGACTGACTTGCAAAAAGGCATCTTAATGATGTAGGCAAAATAAAGCATGCAAATCTTTGCAGCCACATACAATGACCACACGAGATTTCAAGGCCCATCACAACAACTGATCTCTAGAAAAGTCTGACAGTTCATGGACAAGGCCCCAGATTTAACATTCTGCAATGTATAGTGTCTTGTTAAAATATGATTTTCCAACCATTAGTATTTAGATGTTCAGAAGGATCACCTTTGCAGTTGTCTAAGCAACATGGGTTTACACTACCTGCACAGGCCAGCTTTTAAAAGCTTTGGGCTCCTTCCAGGTGCTCCTCCTGCCAAAAGCATGAACAGTGCTCCTATAAAAGGCAGGAAGAGCACCGAAGGCTTCTGATTTTTATTGCAATGAATCAAGCACTTTGCTGATGCTCTACCTGTCACTCATCTGTGATCTTTGAGATAGGCCGATAAACCCCCAGTGGAGAGAGAATTCCTTTCAAAACTGAAATATCTGTGGAAAATTGTAATTTATTTTACAATAATTCTGAGTGTATGTGAGCTAAGGAAACCTAGTGAAAGAATTGGATGTTATTGTATATGTTATTGTATATCTTACATGATCCATGTGCATGTATGCTTAAATTGTGACTAAAAACTTTCTAAAACTAGCACTTAAAGTGTCGTGAAAAGGGTGTTGTGCCTTGTGGCATACTTCCAGTGTATTACTTAACTGAGAACTTCTGGCTCTTTTCCATTCATACTTATCAGTGCTTCTAGTCTACATGATCTGCTTTCAGTTCATCCTTCTAAGCTTACCTATGTTACAGAAACTGGTCTCCTTGGTATTAGCTTTCCCAGCACACAAAAAAGTGACTTTCTTAGGATTCTAGCAAGATATTTCCTTCATTATTTCATCCTCTTGAGGATGACTCTGCTGTGACCAGTTGCTGTTCTTCAGACCACCTATGTTTTCCCCCAAAGTGTGGGAGTTACTCACACCCTCTATGGCTGTAAGGAAGCCAAAGGTGGGCAAGGGTAAATTACTTTTGTCACTGACTGGGGAAGGGGCAGGTTAATGGTTTTCACTTAACTGGAAGTGGTATCTGGGACCAGTGTAAGAGGCCTGCTGAATTGAGGGACACTTTGCTTGGTTAGGAAAAACATTAAACTTGTCTATCACTATGGATAGAACTGACTTACTTGTTTTTTAAGGCCTACTCAAACCTTAGGCAGGAAGAGTGTACATCTGAGGATTCTACTCACTCTGAGCTTTCAGATTCTGAAGAAAGTGTCCTTGCAAACATCCGTAATAAAGAAATCCCATTTTCAGTAATTTTATCTAATATGAGTGAGGGTTTTCAGAGGGAGTAGAGAAAAGCATCTAAGACACAAAAATATATTATGATTTAATACAGTTACAGTTGCTCAAAGCAACTCCCATTCATCCTGTTCTGCCTGTTTTGGAAGATGTTTTTTTTTACTGCAGCCAGTTTACCTCACAGACAGCCTTAGGGTACCAAAAGGTTTGATAGAATATATATGGTAGCCTATTCACAGAAGTACCTGTTTTTTAATCCCAAGGCAGGCCAGAAGTCATCTCTGTCTGTAAATCTGTTGTTGCTAAATAGGTCACCGCATCTAACCCAATCCCTTAGATAAAGTTGGGAAAGTAATGGATAAACTGGGAAAGAAAATAAATGTTTCTGGTACTTTAATCCTCAGCATTTTAAATTGTCAATTCAATATGTTAGTTTTTTTGTATCTTTTGAGAATATGCAAAAGTTACTGGCTAACATGCTTCCTTCGAAGGTAAAACATTCCTTTAATGATTCTGTGATAGGTTTTCTCAGGTGACTAAGCATATTTTGAAGTATATGTGTGATGTCTCTGACTCTTCTTCCAGAGAGGCTGTTTTTGGATCACTTTTGAAGAGACTTGCTCACAACCTTCCTGAGGAAGTAAAATCTGACATCTTCAACTCTCCCTTAGATAAAGGCTCTCTTTTTGATTCTTCTGCAGCTGAGGTGCTTAAGAAGTGTGATGAAAAGTGGAAACATGCTAGAAGTGGTACAACTTTTTCAACAACTCTCCTTTTTAAACCAAGTAACAGTTTTGCCTCTTTCTCATCCCCCTTTCCGAAAAACAGTTTATATATCAAGGATGATGTTTGAAAAAGAACAGGAAATGCTCAAACATCAAGGACTCTTCAGTATTCATACATTCTGCCAGAGGAAAACCTTATTGCAGACAAGCTCAGTGGGGTCAGGATAGACTCCCACACATAGGAACCTCATCCTGGAGTCTTACAAGACTGACCTGCCTGTGGGGAACATCACAAGTAGACCTGTTTACCTCCCTTTAGAACAGGCAACTAAAAGAATTCTAATCCAGGACCTACAGAAGACTTTTCATTCCCATAGACAGGAATGTTCATGTATGCTTTCCACCCTTTTCAATGATTACCAGATTTCTTTTAAAATCCAGAAGGACTCCCCCAAACTTGTAGTGATGACCCCCCTCTTTAGCCAAGACAACAGTGGATCACCCTTTTTTAATCTGACCAAGAGCAATTACCACAAGTTTCTCCACAGACCAGATTTACTCACCCCTGAATGATATAATTTTAATATCCATTAGGCTCCTTTTTTTCTGAAGACATGCAACAGGTAGTTAAGGAGGTGAGAAAACCTGTTACTAGGAAATCTTAAATGGGTAAGTTGAAAACTTTTTATTTGATGTCACTCTTAAGAGTCAAAATCCTCATCTGGTCCTGATGCCTTTGTTTCTTGATTATTTGTGTAAGTTGCTCCCAATGGCTTGTAGTACTCATTTATCAAGGCACATTTGTCAGCCAATTCAGCTTGTTTGCCTATAGATTCCCTCTTTCCAACAATTCTCAAGTAAAGCAATTTTTGAAAGGAGTCTTATATATCTACCCACCTAAGAAACCAGGTGGCCCTTCATTGGGACCTAAATTTTGTATTTAAGAAGATTGCTCAATCTCACTTTGAACCAGTGCATCAGGCTGATTTGAGATTCTTAACATGGAAGACTGCTTTATTCATTTCTCTGACATCTTCTTGGAGAGTATCTGAGTTTAAAGCACTTATAGTAAGCCAACTCTGCCCCATTTTTTACAAGGACAGGGTTTTCTTTGAGAACAAATTCTATCTTCATACCTTAAGTAGTTTCACCATACTTTAAACCAGACCATTAACTTCCTAGTCTTCATTCCCTAAACCGGAGAAAAAGAGAGAACAAAATCTTCACTCTTTGGACATACATAGGCAGCTCAGATACTACCTAAACAAAACTCATTCTTTCAGTAAAGTTTGCCAGCTGCTTGTCACCTATGAAGTTAAGGGGAAAAGATAACCTGTGTCAAAGTTAAATATTTCTTCATGGTTGCGTATACTAACAATAATAAGCAACTCAAAGACAGAGTTGCAGCATATTCAAAAAGGGCAGTGGCTTCTTCTGTGGGTTTCTGGAAAGAGTGGATTCTAGAAGCATTCTAGAGACAGTAAGCTTGGTCCTCAATATGTAACTTACAAATTGAATTTCTTTTCCAGGTCCAGGACTGGCTTTGCTAGGATCATTTTCCAGGAGTAACCTTCATTTCCCAGGAGATCTTCTTTGTTGTTGCCAGGATGTGGTTCCTTTTTACCCTTTTGTATATAGTTATAAGGGTTGTTTCCTTTGTTTCCTAGCACATGCATTAAGTGCTCTTGCCTTCTTCCTTGACAAAAAATTCCCCTGAAGCATTTTCCCTCCTCCTGCCTTTTATGGGAATGCTCCTAACAGGAAGAGCACATGGAAGGCACCCAAAGCTTTGAAAGCATTCTGGTACAGGTGGGGTAAACCCATGTAGCTTAGGCTACTGCAACATTGATCCATTATGACATCTACTGTTATGCTAACTTTACTTACACAGCTGTACTTTCCAAGTGTTTCTATGTGATGCTTGCTGAGTGTCAGGTGTCTCCTTTTGCAAGTTGCAGGTGACATTACTACAGCTGCTGTAGTGATAAAGGTTGCAGTATGTGCAGCAGACTCTGTAACATCCTGTGCAGGTGTAGCCTATGTATACTTTGTAAAATCAGGTGTACATAGCCTACACCTGCATTAAGCTCCTGGTAGTAATATGGCAGGAATCAGTTTTCATATACCTGTGTATTTTGACTAATGTTGACAGTTTGTGGCTACAATGTAACTATAATGGACAGTCGCACCCATTCAGTAATACATTCCCATGCTTGATAACACACATGCCAATATCCATCATTAATTGCATTACACGTTTAACACTGACAAAATAGGCTATTTAGATTCTTTCACAATATTTTGCATGGGAAGAGTAAACCATTTACATTTTCCTTGGCAATTTGCAAATTTCAACATGAAAGGTATTGTTTTCTTTTATACCATAGCCCATCCATTCCCACATCCCAGCAATTATTTAGACAGACTAGCTGCTTTCTCCTTGTACTCGGTCTCTTTTGTAATAACATTGTAGTACTAACAATTAAAAAGACAAATTATACAACAGGAAAGCAATGCAATTTTATCAAGCTGAAAGTTGTAACTTCTTTTTTTATCACAAGTCTCAAAATCAATTGTGGCAAAATGAACAACTTGATTAATTTGCTCTTATTTACTATATATCATTAAACATTTTTAAATCAGGCTGTTAGTAATCATTTTCCATGTCAGTGGATTCTTTTTCACTAAGGTTCTATGAAAGTTAAAAGCATGCCCCTGCCTGGTTGATACAGTAACTTGAAGGGTACTTACCTGTGGGTGTGTTGGTGTTTTGAAATGCAAACATCCAGCTGCATGGTAGGTGTCAGAAGTATACATGCCTACAATATGTTAAAAATGTTTTCATACTGTATCTATTTTAATACTGATTTCTGTGGTCTCTTTTTTTCCACAGATGGAAGAGTTCAGGGTAACTAGGTACTTTATCATTCAGTTTACTTTTTCTATTAATCTCTACTAATCTCAGTTTGATTACTCTGGGAAACCCCTAAAACTCCAAGCTGCGCCATACTGCACTAGAACTTGTGCTCTTTTTTCCTTATAGCTACAATTTTCTCTTCAGCAAAGTGTAGCAGATCTACTCACGTACATGAGTCACTTCATGCAACAGAGTTCATTTCTTAAACTCCTGCTACAAGATGTGTATTCATCTAAACTATTAGATATAACCCCTGATCACTGTTACATACACAGGCCTAAGTTATTCCTATTCCTGATACACTGAAACACAATTTTTAGTAAAGGTATTCTCTATTCTCATCCCTCTTTTGCATTCTTTTCTTTTGTCTACTGTCTTCCTCTTGTATTTTTACAGTCCTTCCCCTTTCCTTTCCTCCTTTTTCCATCACATCTTAAATATTTTTTTTTTTCTTGATTGTGACCTGTTTTCGCGGGTTTACCTCAGGTGTTATTCAGATCACCACACATGTACCCCCCAAGAGTAAACAACTTTAATAACAGATCAGTTCTGAAGTATTTATGTTATTAGTGCAATCCTCATGCATACGGTGCACTGAGTTCATTTCTTAGAAACTGGCCCAATAATATCAACTAGCTAGAACAACCAACATTTGAATCTAAAATAACATCAGGACATTGCCAAGATCTATGCTATATTCTTGGTTATTTCACATTTAGAAGGTATCAGTATGCATCGCATCTGTCAAATAACCATATCTAAATAATAAAGCCAACATGAAACATCCAAGATTTTGATCTCTACATTTTCCATAAATGTTTCCACTCTATTTTTGATCCTCTGCACTCTCCCTCCTAACCTAACTAACATTGTTACTTTGCAATTCCTTTATGGACTATGCATTTGTTCCAAATGTAGCTTTACATTGTAAAAGAGTGTTTTCCCACTCAGGGTTTGTGATGAATGCTCCCAATCTGTCTAATATTGTATCCCTTCCAATGTAAGTCTGCTTATTTGATTGCAGTTAATATATGGTTTACTAGGCTCTCCATTCCGATTTTAACTTTGTTCCATAGTATCCTGCCTAGCTGCTATCTATCAATAGTCTTTCCCATCAATACCACTTATCTGATATCAGTCTTCCATCTATCAAATACTTCTCTTCTCTTCTCCCTTTCTGAAGAGCTACATTAACTAATCTAGTTCTGTTATTGTGGGGCATATCTGGGTTTTCCTTTTTCTTGTTATAACTTTTTTTAGTAAATAGGAGCATGGTCCAAATTAGATTCTCTTTTGCTTGTGCAGAAGTGGCATCAGCTTGAAGTTCTGTAAAAAAAACAACTCCTGTCTCATAGCTATATGTTCAGCAAATTGCTCACTGCTGCAGTAGCCTTAGCTATATGAGTTACATCATGCCAAAGATATAACAGCTGGCCAGCTTCTAATGCATCAAGACATCTTCCACGCACCCAAACCATTAGTCACCTCAAGGTGAGCTGATTAAAAAGATAGGTTTGCATGTCAAGTAATTCAGAACTATCCAGCTATTGAAAAGACTGCTTCTCTGCAGGTTTTAAAGGATTGATTTGTACTGCTTCATTGCTGGACAGATAATTTCCATTTGGGGAAAAACATTCCACATAAAAAATATTGTTGTTTTATTGTACTTTACTGTTTAGAGAAGTTACATTTAAGCAATGAGTTTGTGTTTAATAGACTGCCACATGACTTAGCTGTATTTTTAAATGGGAGTGCACTTTTTTCCTGTCAGTTTAAAAGTTGTTTAAAGTAATTGAAAACCATTTCCTATGGAGAAAATGTGTTTGTTTTGCATTTTGGGGCTGGCAAAGTGAATGTATTTTTTACTATGTTTTTATATGAAAAAAGTGACTTTAAAAGACTTTAATTTTTTTTCTGGCTTTTTCTGCTTGTTTCCTCTGGGAACCATTTTCAGCCTGATCATGGAACAATCTACTATTCCCATGGCTGGTCCTATTTCTAGCCACAAAAAGAAAAAGTTAAGCAGACTGCCTTTGCCCCACAGCAGGCTAGTAATTTGCTTTATCCACAGGTGGGTGACTCTGCTGTGGCCATAACTTGTTCTCCAGATGATTCATCTTTTACCTCATATCCCTCTGGTGTAGCACTTACAGCCACTATGGACCTTAAGTTAACCACATGCTCTGAGGCTGTTGGGATCCCCTTAGGGGGCAAGGGAAAGCCACTCTTGCTGGTCCTGGGAGAGGGAAGAGGGACACTTCCCTGTTTTGTCAGAATGTTGTGCCCATTCCTGGGAAAGCTGCTGCCACCATTAATAACACTGTTGGTATCATTTTTCCTGTCAAAAAGAAACAGAAAACAAAACATGTGTCTACTTCTCCTCAAATTTCCTTAGACAGGAGTAGGGCTCCATTTTGAAATATCAGCAATGAAGTGTCAAGACTATCTTCTTTATCTTTCTGTCTTCACCTTGCAACCTGATATAGTTTGTTTGTGCCACCTAAACCTAATGAGTCACTTTCCAGAAGTTGGTAGAGTGCCTCTGATGCCCTATTCTTTGCTATTGCAACTACTTTCATAACTTCTTTGTTAGCCAACCAGTATTCCTTCCTAGCCTGGTCAGTCTATTCTATCTCCCACTTTTTCCTGCACTCCTTCTTTCTTTTGGTGACTTCCTGGACTTCTGCATTCCACCACCAGCTTTCCTTATGTACATTATTTCCATACCTGACTCAAACACATATCTGTTCTATAGTCCTCACACATGCTGTTTTGAGGCACTGCCATTCTTCTTCAACTCCACCTATTTCCTCCTCTTCTTCGGGGTGCTAGAGCCCTGACTAATTTCTTGAACTGTTGTATTTTCTCTCCAGTCAACTTCCTGGTCTTCAGCCTGGTCTCTGTTGACCTTAGAGCCTTCTCTGGCCACTGCTTGCAGCTGATTGTGGCAACCAGTGGTTTATGCTGTGGGCTGACTTTTTTCACTTTTCTCAATGGGATGATGTCTACCCGAGTTGAATTTTGGACACTTTTGCATGTGATATTGTGACTCTTTCTCCCTCTCTCTCTCTCTTAATCATGTGTTGGCTACTATCAAGCCATTTGTCAGACAGAACCCTAGAATGGACTTTCCTTCTTTATTCTTGTTGCCCCACCCAGATGGAACCAGGCAGCCCACATATCCTATTCTACTTGTCCCGATGTGTTCATTCAGGTCTCCCATTATCAACAACAATTCATGTTCCCCTGCTTTATCTAGTAGGTCCTACAACTGCTGTCTGAATGCACTCTTTTCTTCAGTATCACACTCCTGCTGTGGGGTATAGGCTGAGGTTATGAATACTGACCTATCATTAGGCTGGAGTCTGATTGCCATGTGTCTGCCACTTACTCTGATGATATCCCTCACTGGCATCTGAAGCCTCTCTCACCACAATTCCCACACCATTTCTAGCTTGTCCCCCTCCTGAGTAGTAGACTCTGGATCCCAAGCTAAGTGGCTTTGCTGCACTGCCCTTCCATCTTGTCTCTTGGATACACAGAATGAACAGCCTCCTCCGTATCATCATGTCATCCACTTCCAAGCTGCATCCCATCAGTGAACCCACATTAAGTGTAGCAATTCTTAGTTCATGTTTAGCAGGTTGATTGGTTTTACGTCCAGCTTTCACTCAACAGAGCTATCACAGGTAACCCAGGCTGGGCAATTTGACACCAGCCAGCCAGCAGCTTATTGGCCCAGGTCTGCTGGGCTTTATGGCAGGCACACTGGCCAATAGGGGCAGATACACCCCTCCCACTGTTAACATGGTTCCCTGGCATAGGTTGGAGTAGGCTGGGTCCTCAACCCACTTATCACCAGATAACTATCCGTGCCCATCTGGCGACATTAGTCAACATGACTGAATCACCTAGAGTCATATTTTGCACTGTTGAGTAGCTAGCCCTGCCATGGCATGCAATCTGTGATCCATGTTCTCCTATCTTGAGGATACTGTGCATCAGAGTAGATACCCCAAAAAAGTTGGCCTGTACAACTCTTCCCCCCTATAGGGCACCATATAGAGTTTGTGCTGCTGCCCACAGCTCCATTCATTGGTGAGAGATGGAAACGCTCAGCATGTTTTTCGGAAGTGAGAGGAATCCCACAGAAACACAGGGAGAACATGCAGACTCCAAACAGACATTTGTTGGAGGTCAGGCTTGAACCTTATACCTTGTGCATGGGAGGCAAAGACCTTAACCATTATGTCAACTGGTAAGCTTGCAAGGCAAAGACAGAAAGATAAAGAAGATAGTCAGACACCCTCATAAGGGATGCCAGCAACAATCTGCTCACCAGTCCACAGGACATCAAAGGCAGATAGAAGGAGTATTTCCAGCAGCTTCTGAATGAAGAAAACCCCACAGAAGCTGTACTTCCCCAGAAACAGCCTATAATAAGAGAAGAAGAGGAACCTACCCTAGAAGAAGTAATAAGAATAGCACTTAGGAAAATGAAGTCAGGGAAGGCAGCAGGCTCAGATGAGGTCACAGCAGATATGATAAAGATGCCGAGTATCATTGCTGAGAAATGTCTCCTGAGGGTACTCATAGCAGTGTGGAGAGAAAGGCATATCCCAGATGACTGGAGAATAAGCATACTCATGCCAGTGTACAAGAACAATGGGATGTCCACAACTGTGGGCAGTACAGAGGAATCAGACTCCTATCATATTGTATGAAAGTTCTAGAAAGAGTGATTGATAAATGCATATGCAGAGTAGTAGAATGTAAGACGGGAGATGAGCAGTTCGGATTCAGATCAGGATGCAGCACGACTGACCCAATGTTTACAGTGAGAAAGATATTTGAGAAGAAGCCAGAGATGATGAAAGAGTCCATCTGGGCATTCCTAGACTTAGAGAAAGCATATGACAAGGTCCCAAAAAATCTGATCTGAGCAGTACTGCGGTGGTTTGAAGTCCCAGAAACAGCGGTAGAATTACTGCAGACTACGTAAAGGACCCAATGATTCGAGTACGAATAGTATTCGGCCTCACAGATGGGTTTCCAGTGGGAGTGGGTGTACACCAGGGTTCAGCTCTGAGCCCACTGCTGTTCATACTGGTGATGGACTATATTAGTAAACAGGTTAGAGGGGACAGATCAACAAATTTGCTGTATGCAGATGATGTGGCATTACAGGCAGACTCTGAGCAAGAACTTCAGCAAAGGATAAGGGAAAGGAATGCAAAACTGAAGGCACATGGGATGAAACTAAGCACAAATAAAACAGTGGTATTGGCAGCAAACTAGGGAAATCAGAAGAAGCTGAGAATTGAGATAGAAAGGAAGATAGTGGAACATGTAAACAGCTTCAAGTGTCTGGAAGGGGTGGTTGAGGAGAAGGGAAGTCTGAAGAAGAGGTCAATGCTAGAATCAGAGGAGCTGCAGCCAACTGGCATAGAGTGTCAGGTGTAGTCTATGACAGAAGAATGACAAAGAAGCTGAAAAGTAAGGTGTACATGACAGTGGTGTGACCAGTACTACTGTATGGTACAGAAACTTGGGCAGTAAAGGCAGAGCAGATGAAGAAGCTAGAGGTGATGGAAATGAAGTGCCTGAGAAGGGTGGTAGGATGCACACTGTAGGACAGATGAAGAAATGAGGACATAAGAGCAGAAGCCAAAGTAGCTCCAATTGCAGAAAAGATCAGAGAGAACAGATTACGGTGGTTTGGGCACATGTGTAGAAAAGAAGAAAATCTGGTGAGGAAGATTTGTGACAGACAGGAAGAAAGTGAGAGGCAATGAGAATGTCCAGCAAAGAGGTGGATGGATTGTATGAAAGAAGATCTGTGACAGTTAGACATGAGTGTCGAAGAAGGCAGGAGTGTGGCATTGAATCAAGAGAGATGCTAACAATTAACACGATTCCCTGACCCCATGTAGAAAAACGGGAAAAAGGGGGCTGCTGCTGCTGATAATGATGATGATGATGATGGTGATGATGATGATGGTGATGATGATGATGGTGATGATGGTGATGATGATGATGAAGTGCCAAGAGCTGACAAGCTGAAAAAAAAGACCAAAACTACAGGAGAAGAGAGAATCTGAAAGATTGGTCTATTCCTTTAAACTCCTTTTTTTGCAGGAGGACAATTCACCCACACCCCAAAACTTATATACACCAAATTAAGATCACCATACATTGGAGAAATGGGAATATTCAGGGAAATGGACATTTTGGACTTAGTATATTTAAGTTTGCTTTTCGTCTATTTGATTGACGTGTTCTGGAACTCGCTGTAGCAGGTCCTGACATTTCAATTGATTACCCAGGATTAATTCAGTGGATCTGGCTCAGATTTAATTCAGGCAACTGATCCTTCTTATGACGTAGTGTCTGGTAAAAGAAGCAGGCATACTGCTTTCCCTGAAGAGATTCAAAATCTTGAATATGGACAGGATGGTGAAGGGACTTGAGACAAGGTTTTTTCTCTTTAGTTTTCTAACTCAAACTCAGAGGAGAGTTGTTTCTGATACTCCCTTTGGGAGGTTTCTCTTTCTCTGAAACTATTTCTAGAATGTAACAGTGTTTTCAACTGGAGAACACTGAAGTTTCTCAATCCTTCAGAAAATGCTGAGCTGTTACAGAAGGAATTTCCAGAAACTTCACTCATTCCCCGAGTTCTGTCAGTTCTGGAGGATGTGTGTGTCACTGCCTGTAATTTTTTGTGACAGTCAGCCTGCTGCCCCTCTAAAAAGGCAGATAGAATGTATTAAGTTCCTTAGTCTATTAAGTTGTTACACCCTGTTCACAAGCCTGACCCAGCAGCTAAAACTTTAGCTAATCCAACTGCTGCTAATTATTTAAGCCTACTATCTCTGACAAGGATGGGAAGATTGGTGATAAGTACAGGGAAAAAAAATGCATGCTTCTGCAGAATTTTGAATTGTCCGGCTCATATGTTAAAGTTTATTCTGACTAATTGTGAAAGAATGAGGAATGTTTTGTCTGCAGTTTCTTATTGTGAGAAAGACTCTGTTTTAAATAATTTAGTTTCTTCCATTGTTGAAGTCAAAGCTCTTTGTTTACAGGGTGTGGGTATGGCTATGGTCACTGGTACTGTTTTGAGGAGGTTTGCCTGGCTGCATTCTCAAAACCTCCCAGATAATGTGAAAAGTGAGATTTTAAATTCTCTTATAGATAGAGATTTGCGTTTTGGTTCCTTTGTTGCAGAGATTACCAAAAAGTGTGACTAAAGGGGCAACTGATACAGGAAATCTTCAAGATTTTTCAGCCATCCTCTTCCAAATTTTCTAAGGGATTCTCTAACACTTCAGCCTATTTTGGCAAAAAAAAAAAAAAAAAAAAAAAAAAAACAGCATGCAAGTAAACAGACATTTTAGAAGAAATGGCAAGGAGGTTCCAACAAGAATTCAAGAACCCTCAAAACCAAGGGCAGTCCAACAAGTCAGAATGTCTATTTAACTGACCTTGATACCCCCCAACCCTTGCAGTACGTTACATACATACATACATACATACATACAAATGTTTCAAGCACAGACATTAAAGCTCTTCTAGCTTGCCAATATGCCAAAACACCTGTTCCCATAATAAATGTCCAGGCTGTTATTAAAAATATCTAAACTAGTACTTGCTTTAATGTAATTTGGTAGTCTGTTCCAAGCATCAGCTACTCTGTCAGCGAACCAATAAGTACACTTCTCATTCCTATAGAATATTCTAGATAGGTTATCTGACAATTCTCTAGTACTTTTTGATAACACCAAACATTCCCAGAGGTAGTTGTCCCTAAATGCCCTATATACCTGAATAAGAATTATTCTTAAATATCTGTAAGAGACACTGCACAAGTTCAGATATTTTTCTTTCATAATAACTTAGATTTTCACATCCATGGATGCCCTTAGTATATTTCCGCTGTGCTCTTTCCAGTTTATTCATGCTTGTTTTCCTATAGGGTTTCCATATTGTTATTCCATACTCAAGTTTGGGTCTAATGTAAGTAATAAACAAAGACTTCATTATGTCTGATTTCCTAGACTTTATAAATCTTTTTATACAACCTATATTTCTATAACTATCATTAGCCAATTGGGTGATATGATTAGAAAAAAATCATAGCTGAATCTACCTATATCCCAGGGCCTTAAATGAGTCTACAGTTTCAATCACTGTGTGCTGTATTAAATATTCACCTTTCAGTTTATGTCTCCCAAATCGCATATGCTTAGTTTCTGATGTATTTATCAACATATTATTCTCCTGTACCCAAATGGTCAATTTAGTCAAATTACTTTGCAGACATGCCTTATCTGTAATACTTGTAATCAGTTTACCCACTTTCAGGTCGTCAACATATAGACTGTAGAACACCTCAGATGAAAAAGTAAGGTCTGAAAGATACAATCTAAACAAGTAAGGGCCTAGGACAGAGCCCTGTGGGATACCTTGTCTGTAACCAAGGATTTCACCTGTCCAGTTAGTGTGTGATATTTGACATGTCCTATTTGGAAGCCATGCAGCTATCCATCTTGTCAACAGTACATCAATACCTAGTTGTACTAATTTATTGATCAGTGTATTGTGTATGACCCTGTCAAATGCTGAAGTTAAATCTATATAAATCACATCACAGCACAATTTTTCATTCATAGCTGTTATTATATTGTTATTGAACATCATGTTACAGGTGGTAATAGATCTATTTTCAACATATGCATGCTGTTATATGGTTTCAAGTCCCAACCTATCCAGTTCTGACAATAACTTATCCAGTATTACCTTCTGCATTATTTTTCCACAACATGAAAGTAGACTTAAGGGTCTGTATGATTCTGGGTTTGTCCTACTCCCCTGTCCCTTAAAGACAGAATAAGTGCACGTCTCCAATCTTGCAGAATCTCTTCATATTTATATGACCTAGTGAATAATAGAAGAAATGGCAGTGTAAGTTCTTGCGTAAGTGTTCTCAGGTCATTGTTACTTATTCTGCCTCCTCCCTGCGCTTTGTTTGGATCCAGTTTGCACAGTTCTTTTTCAATATAATCTAATTTGTTTCCAGTATCTGGGGTTATCTGGATGTCAAACTGTTTTGCATAAGATTTTGTAAATATATCTATAATCTGTTGTGTCTGAGAATAAATTTTAGAATCTGCACACAGTTTATCAATTTGTGTATCTTTACTCCTTACACATCTTATGTATCTATAAAAAGGTTTCATATTATGCTCAATATCTTTATATACATTTTCTTCAAATTTTTCTTGATCTTGTCTAACACCATGCTTAATCTGTTTGCCCAGCTTGGTTATTTCAGTTTTCAAAGTTGTAGTTCGACCTCTCTTCCATTTCTTATATTTTTTTGTCTCTTACCTTAATCAGGTATCTTGTTCTTATGGAAATATACCCCCCTGATGTTGCATTCTTAGATCCTGATATTAAACATTTTTTGAATTTTTGCACTCATACAATTTCTCTTTAACTTTCCACATTCCATTTGCAGTTTTTCCACTGAACACCTCACTCCAGTTAGTTTTATATAGTAACTGTTTTGCTTCCCTATAATCTGTAATTAACCTTCTGTGCATTGGCTTAGATTTCAGTTTGGCAGAATTATCTAGCAACAAATTAACCTTTATGACCACATGATCACTGCATATCAATGGTGGTAAAACTTGACTTGAAGTTACAGTAATTTCTTTGGGAGCACAAACAATATCTAGTATATTCTGTTCCCTGGTACCTTTTCATTCCAAAAAAGTCTGACTCTCCACCTTTCTCTTTGGTAAGAGATAGTTTCAGTCAAATGGGATCAGATCATTCATCAAGAGTACAAATGGAAGTGGAAGGAAATCCCTCTTTTTTCTAGAGTAATTTCTCATTCAGCAGACCAGTCTCTTTTATTTTCCCGTCATTCATCAAATGCTGTCCCAGGGAATCATAGAACCAGTTCCTTCAAAGCAAATTGGGACATTTTTTTTTTTGTTCAAGGATGTTTTTACTGCCAAACAAAGAAAATGATTAGAGATCAGTTCTGGGTCTTTCTTTCCTAAATGTGTTTGTGGTAGTGCCAAAGTTCAAAATGCTGTCACTTTACAAACTGTGAAATCTCCTTTCTCATTCAAGTTTCCTGGTAACATTAAATTAAAAAAAAAAATGTTTGTCACTTCCCTATATATTCAGAATTCAGACATTTCTTAAGGTTTTTATGTCTGGATCACATTATCCATTTTCTGCTATACCCTTTGCACCAAGAGTGTTTACAAAATGTCTAACTCCAATTATAGCTCGTTGCAAGCTACAGAGTATACACATTTTTTCTTAATGACTCGCTTATCTTTACCAAAGTCTTTTTCAAAGTGTCAGGAATCTCTCACTTGAGTGAGAGCTCTCTGAGAGCTCTCTTACACAAGCTGAGATTCCAAGAGAACATTTAGACGTCTTTATTGATCCTTCACATAGGATTGTAGTCCTGGGGTGTCAGCTAGACACATTAGTTTAAATGGCTTTCCTTTGACAGGAAAAATATATCTATCGCTAGATCAATTTCTAAGGCTTTTCACTCAGACTTTGGTCACTGTGAGGGAATATCTCAGCATTTTGGGTCCCATGCACCTATGATTCTCATGATACCACAACAAGACTCTACATGAAAGATACAATGTTATCTGAAGTTTCTTTGGTCCCTGTAACTCTTCCCCTTGTACACTGAAGATGAAGCAGGCAGGGTAGTTCATTTAATATGCTTTATTACATAGAAACACATCAGAATAGATAGCTGAATCAGTAAATAAAAATTAACTGATTGACAGACAGAGCTCACACACACAGATTTGTGTAGCATGGTGGGTTAATGCAGAGTGCTATAGATGAGAGGGGCCTGGATCTGAAACTTGGCAGGGGTGTTTATTTGTGGGAGGTTGGCATAATGGTTAAGGTGCTTACCTTACAAACACAAGGTGCAGGGTTTAATTCTCCTCTGGGGTAATTGGCTAGGCTTAAAATGGATCATAAGGGTAGTTAGCCTAGTAATAATCTAAGGACCAATGAACATACATGATTACATCTCAACAGCTTACTACAAAATGGCAGTTAGACTTGCACGTGCTCAGTATTTATACACAATTGTGCAAGCCCTTGGATAGCTTCTTAAAGAGACATACACACATTGCTCTACATCTTTCCTCTTAAAAAGATTGCCCTTTGTCAAAATAACATTGCAATTAGACATGCATCAATATGGACATTTAGAAACAAACACAATGTTCATGTCCAAGTTGTTTTGTATCTAGAACATGGTCTGGAGATGAGATCGGATCTTGTTACATAACAATTAGGACTGGGTTTAGCAACAAGGACAGTCTTTGGTGAACAACTCATACCAGGAACTTCAGGATTCATCACAGGAATGGGGATATGCTCTGGAACTTCCACTGGATAACTCAGTCCGAGACAAAGAGTCTTTCTCACAGGCTATATGCTGAGGTATATATTCGGACACCAGTATCAAATGCTTCTGATTCTACCTGAAGTCAACTCCTTCTGATTCCACAATGTACGATCTCAACTCTGAGTAGATGTTCTTCATGACTCCAGTCCGATTATAACCTTTGGACGTTTGCATCCTTCCACTTCTCCCTCTCATTATAGATTGAGCAGTTTGCTAGTCTTATCATAGCAGGACTTCTGGGTTAAACACTTTCTCATCAGATTGGCTTTCACTAACCTGTTCTTGACACTTGGAAACAACAGTTGACTACTGATGGGTAATATGGTTCTGGTTTGTTTCAACAGAAGTCTCTGAGCATGTGAACCAAGATGTTTATCATGAGGAATATATCTGAGATTCAAGAGATTCAGGAAAACATCACTACTGTCTCATTTTGACTTATCTAGTAACTGCTTTGCACTTTGAACTGCACATTCTGCCAAACCATTTGACTGTTCATACTCAGAGTTACTTGTTACATGAGTAAAGTCTCACTCTTTGGCAAATCTTTTGAGCTGTTTGCTTGTTAATTGCCTGCCATTGTCAGAAATAACTTTGTGCAGGGTCGTCAGTGGCAGTCCATACATCTGGTTTAGCTGAAGTGGTTCTTTCTGTTGATGTGGCTTTGTACTATTACACACAGAACAAGGTAAAAGTATTCTCTCAATATCTTGTGAAATAGAAGGCCAAAACACTAGTCCTGTCACCCTTCTTTTGGTAGAGTCTGCTCCTGGGTGACCTCAATGTGAGATAGTAATGTACTCTGGTTGCAAAGACTTGGGAACAATAACTTTACGACCTTTCATGATGATACTATTGTCAGACAAAATTTCATCTCTGTATGGAAAATAAGGTTGCACTTCTGGGGGTAAACTAAATTGCTTTGACAGCCATCCTGCTTTGAGGAAGGGTTGAGCTTTTGTAAAACTGAATCTGCTGCTGTATGATCTTTGAGCTCATCAAGACATGTGGAAGAAAAATTTCTCATCTCCATGACTTCAAAATCAAATAGTTCATTCTTATGGTGTTCAGTGGTACTTCTCGGTGATATGGATAATGTATTAGCAAGATAAAGAAGTTTGCCTTTCTTGTAGACAAAATTGAAATTGTACTTTTGCAATCTCAACATCATACGTTGTAATCTGACTGGAGCTGTATGCAAAGGCTTTCTCAGAATAGTGACTAGAAGTTGTTGATCTGTTTCAGTCTGGATAGGTCTACTATGCACATAATCATGGAACTTGGAATATGTAAACACAATTGCCAAAAGCTCTTTCTCTATCTGAGCATATTGCATTTTAGCTTGGGTAAAAGTTCTGGACGCATAAGCAACAGGTTGACCCTCTTGTAGAATGACTGTGCCAAGACCAAATTTTGAAGCATCAGATGAAAGAGTAACTGGTTTGTGGCTGTTGCAGTATCTGTGAGTAGGTGGACTGTTGCAGGACATCAAATGCTTTCTGGTGTTCTTCCAACCAAGACCATGATGCATTTTTACGTCTTAGTTCTCTGAGTGATGCTGATATTTGACTCAAGTCTGGAATGAACTTGCCTAGGTTGTTAATTATGCCAAGAAAATGTTGCAGTCTTGAACATTGTGTGGAGCTGGCATCTTGAGAATGGCTGTTTGTAAACCTGAACTGAATCTAAAAATTAAAAATTTAAAATCTAAAATAATACGTTCTAGTTTCTCCCAGCAAAGTAACATGAAAGCATTACTGAGCCTTCTGTTTGACTCTCCTCACCACCATATGCAACAAGCTTTACACACTTTGTCAGGTCAAGCCTTTCACCAGCACATACTTTAAACAAAAAATAAACTTGTAACCAAAAACAAAAACAAAGATAGGCAGCAAGCTGTAGAATTCCAACCAGTTTATTGTTAGTGCTTTTGTTCAGGAAATACATTAACTTCTTCATACAAAGAAACCTCAAGAGTCCTCAGTTAAAATAACATTGCCAATTAAGATGAGATAATTAATTATAAAACCAATTAACATAACTTGAGAAATTTAAAGAGCCCGTGTTATACAAGGTAAAATGTATATGTAAATAAATATAAATGCTTTTTTAAAAAAAATCAGCAACAATTTTAAAATCACAACACACAAGTCTTATTACTTAATCTTCTTGTATATATAAATTAAATACTGTTAAATGCTAGATAACAACTTGAACAACTCAAACAAATAGAAATATAACATTTGTATAAATGTATAAAGATAAATATGTATAAATAAATATTTATAAATTCATTCAAGTATTAGAAAAGTTGTTATACAATCGAATTTCACCTTTGTAGGGCTTTTAATTTCAAAATACATTTTATCGAGCAGTATTCATTATGCCCTGGTGAAACATATGCATATGTTTTAATTTGCTAAACAAGTTCCTGTTCTTCAAGTTTTAATTCCCAGGGCCCACCTCTAATGTTGCTAACTATTTGTTTTAATATTGTAAACTGGAATTTATGTGTGGGGTGTTTTAGAATGTGTCTAGCCAAAGCATTTGTGGTATTACCCCTACTAATTTGGTATTGGTGTTCATAAATTCTCTGCTTAAACATTCTTTCAGTTTTACCAATGCAGTAGCTTTGGCAACATTGGCATAAAGCAGCATATATTACTCCTGCTGTTTTACTGTTAAATTTTCCATTGATGGTGTAGATTTTGTTACGTATGCAAACTTTATTAGTTAGCATAATGTGCTGGCACTGCTGACATCTCCCACACTTTCTCATCCCCTGGTTGTTGGGGCATTTTTGATTGTTCCTTTCCAACAAATCTTTACAATTTAGGCCTCTTCTATAGGTAATATGTGGTCTATCTCCCAATTTCATATTAATAGTACTGTTCTCTGATATTATAGCCCAATTTTTAATCATAATATTCTTAATGGCATGTGCATCAATAGAGAAAGTAGTAAGAAAGCTTGTTCTGCCATCATAATTCCTAATACTATTCTCCCTATGCTCATCAGGGGGAGTATCACTTATTGTTTCTCCATAACCCCTACATAGAATAGGTTTAAAATGGCCAGTAGTCCTTTTAGTAGCCACTTGATCAAACAATTATTGAAAAAGCTGTTCTGGGTAGCCCCTTTCATGAAACATGACTTTCAATGTGTTACATTCAAACAGAAAGTCAGTCTCTGATGAGACCATTCTGGCTGCCCTAACCAGTTGGTCCTTAATAACTGCCCTTTTCTGGTGGAATGGGTGGCTACTACTAAAGTGTAGAAAAGTGTTTGAGTAAGTAGGTTTCCTGAAAATACTAGCCTTAAATCTATTATTGGGTCTATCTTTAGATAGTGGCACATTCAGAAAATTAATGGAGTCTCTGTTAAACTCAAAAGTGAAATCTAGGAAGTCTGTGAATTTGGAGATTTCATTAATAAAAGTTGTTACTAAATCTAGACTTCCTTTCCACATAAAAAAACATGTCATCCTGATATCTAGTGTACCATTTTACATTTTCCTTCTTGAAAATGAAGTTTTGAAATAGGAAATGTCTTTCCCAAAATGCCATGGCTGAATTGCAAAACTGCCTCCGCATGGGGATCCCATGGCTACCCCAGATTTCTGTAAAAAATATTCTTTGTCAAAAAGCATAAAGTTATTATTCAAAACTAGATCTAACAAGGATGCAATTACAGTTATCTTTTGCTGGTCCATCCCTTTCAAAAATAGAAATTCACTAACCCATTCAATGCCAACCTCTTGAGGTATGATGGTATACAGATCCTTTATGTCTACTGTCAAAAAATTACACTCTCCATCAAATTCAAGAGAATTAATATTCTCTAAAAAACCCCACAAATCCTTACAAATTTGGGGTTCGCTGCAAATAAATGGCTTAAGTTTACTGTTCACATATTTGGCACATGCATAAGTAATGGATCTCCTGCCATCCACAATTGGCCTAAAGGGTGGATCCATTATACTTTTGTGGATTTTGGGAGATCCAAATAACAGTGGTGTTACTGGTGCTGACATGCATAGGTAATTATACGTGTCTATATCAATACTGTTTTCCAAAAACAGGTCATTTAAACTTTCTTTGATTCTTCTGTGTGCACTATTCACTTAGTTTAAACTAACTTTAAAATAGCATTCAGTAGATAAAACATTTGACATTTTGTTAATATAGTCCATTTCATCCATCCATGAACACAAGACCGCCATTTATCTGGCTTCATTACTCTAACATGGCAAATTTTCAACAAGTTAAATAGTTCAAATTCATCAATTGTCATATTTTTAACTTGTCTCTGTTGATTTTTTGCCAGTAAAGACCTTATGTCCATCTCACAAATACGTTTGAATATAGCAAGAGACTCATTAATCAGAGGGCTGAAAACACTAGATATACGCGAATCATTGTGTATAGCAGACTGATTCCCAAACAAAACTGCTAAATTCATTTTATGTATGTATAACTCTGTCAATGATAGTTCTTGCTATATCAGCTCTCTTATCTGGTATGAATGTTAATCCATTAGCCAGTAGCTCTACTATTTTGCTGCTGATGTACATAGAGGAGAAATTATACGCTTTAAAGTCCTCAGATAAGTTAGTAATAATGTCTGGTACCTTGTTTATCTCCTCTTGCGATTCTGCTTCTTCCATTGGTATCCCCCATTCCTCCCTTGTTGTTGAGATTTTATGAATGCCAATACCAAATTTGTAGGGGTAATACCACAAATGCTTTGGCTAGACACATTCTAGAACACCCCACACATAAATTCCAGTTTACAATATTACAACAAATAGTTAGGAACATTAGAGGTGGGCCCTGGGAATTAAAACTTGAAGAATAGGAACTTGTTTGGGAAATTAAAACATATGCATATGTTCCACCAGGGCTTAATGAATACTGCTCGATAAAATGTATTTTGAAATTAAAAGCCCTACAAAGGTGAAATTTGGTTGTATAACAACTTTTCTAAAACTTGAATTAATTTATAAATATTTATTTATACATATCTATCTTTATACATTTATACGAATTTCATATTTCCATTTGTTTGAGTTCAAGTTGTTATCTAGCATTTAACATTGTTTAAATTAATTTATATACACAAGAAAATTAAGTAATAAGACTTATGTGTTTTGATTTTAAAATTGTTGCTGATTTTTTTAACAAAAGCATTTATATTTATTTACATATACATTTTACCTTGCATAACACTGGCTCTTTAAATTTCTCAAGTTATGGTAATTGGTTTTATAATTAATTATCTCATCTTAATTGACAGTTTTATTTTAACTGAGGACTCTTGGGGTTTCTTTGTCTGAAGAAGTTCATGTATTTCCTGAACGAAAGTGCTAACAATAAACTGGTTGGAATTCTACAGCTTGCTGCCTATCTTTGTTTTTTTTTTTTTTTACCAGCACATACTTTAGCAAATGTTTCTACAGACATAACATTGCACTTTGAGCCAATATCAGCTTTGAGCTCTATGGGTATGCCATTTATCCTAACTGTACAAAATACTTAATTTTTGGCCCATAAATCAACTGCATTGGCTATCTCACTAAGCACTGACACACCATTATCATAAAAAGAATGAGGACTCGACCCAGAGTCTTGGCTTTTAATTGATCAACTCGTTTCTTAAAATGTTCACTTTTAATGAAAAAATATGTGCCCTCTGATTTACAAAATCTTTTAAAATTATTCCATTTATTACATTTGTGGCATTGTTGACCAAATGTTAAGCATCTCTCTCCTTTAGATTCATGACTGCCACCACAATTACAACTGTTGATAATAAAACTAGGTTGTGGCCTACGATTTGTGTGTGTTGGCTCACTCTTGGGCTTTACTGAGGCTTTGCAAACTCTGGAACTTGATAAAAAGCTCTGGGGTTTACCTGTGAGTGTTGCAGGGGCTACAGTAACTGCCATGTACCTGGGCCTGTGTCTTTTAACCACATGCTACATACTATCAACGTGAGGCTTAGAAGTTAATGGAACATGCCTTTCTCATTTGTAAGCATATTGGTGTGCTTTTCTGTGAGCTCATATATCTGACAAATCTCAATGGCCTTATTCAAAGTTAAATCACTATCACAAAACAAAGTCTTTCTCACAGCATCATCTTTACTACCACACACAAATCTGTCCTTTATCAACTTATCTCTTAAATCACAAAATCTGCACATTTTAGCTTTTATTTCTCAAGTCAGTTATATATGCTGCAAAAGTTTCACCTGGCTTTTGATCCCTTCTATAAAAAAGTGCCTCTCCATTGTATTGTTGGTCTGTGGGTTACATTTTAAGCACTTGGGGTTCTCCCTTGACTCAGCCGATACAACAATATGACGGCTTCCCCCTCTCCAGCAAAGATAGCAGGTGCATACACAAATGAACATTCCCTTTTTATGGCTTCTGACCCAGCTAAATTAAGCAGAATAAATGCCTTTGTGTAGTCATCTTTATTAGAAAATGCAGCTTGTATGGAAATATTGTACTCTTGCTCACAAACACTCTCCAGTTCTCTGCAATATTATTATCAAACACTAGTGGACCAGGTTTTCGAAATCCTTCAGCCATGCCAACAAAGTATGTGTGTGTTTATGCATACACTGAAAATATGCCCCTTTTTGCAATTATACACGAATAAACTGCTTTGCAAACTTGTAATAACATTCAAATGCACAATGAAATCTTTGAAACAGTGTACTTTGCAAAATATTTTCTGAAATGGCTGTATTTGTGAAATAGCTTTACTGTAACACTGCACAAACATGCGAACACTTCATACACTTCTGATAACTTGGATAGCCTCAGTAAATAAGAAAGTGCATGCTTTGCGAAAAATGTGGTAATTTCTCTTTATTGTATTCATTTTATTAGTTTTATGCAATTTGGACTTTATTTCAAGCATTTTCCTTAGTAATTTGAATATTTCTGGCAGTATCTGAAATTTCTACTTATTTTAATATCGTTTATAGCATTCTCTTTGCTTTGTTTCATATTTTGCGAATAAGAAATAGTTTGAGCAAGTTTTAACATGAGAAATTCATATCTGACCTGTTTTGTGAATTATATACACAGCAAAGGATGGTCCACTTCTCTATATTCAACCAACTGTAGCTAAATGCCTCTCAAAGTCAAAGTAGAGAAACTGGAGTTCTTTCTGGCCATTAGATATACCGCTTCTGACACCAGGTCACTCGTCCTTCTGTACATAAGAGATGAAGCAGGTGGGGTAGTTTGTTTAAGGTGCTTTATTACATAGAAACACATTAGGATGGATAGAAGAATCAGTAAATATAAACAAACTGATTGACAGAAAGAGCTTACACATATACACGCTTACATCTCAACAGCTTACTTCAAAATGGCAGTTAGACTTGCACATGCTCAGTATTTATACACTTGTGCAAGCCCTTGGATAGCTTCTTAAAGAGACATACACACATTGAGTTACAGTCCCAGCACCAACATCCTTTGTCTTTTCAAATCCCACTACTGGAGTTTGTTAGAAGAGAAATCACTTGGTGGAGATAGTAAATATTACTAAATACAGGTCTCCCCGTCTCCCTCCCTCCCTGTTCAAAAGCAGTCTGTTACCACAGATGCCTGACTTTGCTTGGAAGCAGTTTAAGGAGGGATAACAGTATAACATGTGTGGGACAGCAAGCCATACCTCTCGAACTCTTAGTGCAATAAATATGGAGAAAGCCTAAAATAATGGGGGGAAAGGCCTAAAAATAGGCACATATTTTAAATATTGCACTTATAAACTTAGAAAGTTACTACATTAACAGGATTTGTGTTAGCATGCATTTTTTTGAAAAATAGTAAGTCTGAAACTTAAATGTATATCATTATTTAGCGTCTTCAATCCATAGTGATTTGCCAGCAAGCCACAAATTTTATGAGGAACAGACCAAAATATGTACATTTGACAGCTATGCACCAAGGCCAGATACAGATGCATACATATAAAAAAATGCTTGCCCTGATCAAGGCACTCAACTCTTTGAATCATATTTGGTTCCTGGGACCTCTTAAGTTGTTACTTACAATACAGCAGTCATGTGTTACATCAACAAGCAAGGGGAACCAGGTTGTACCCCCTTTGCAGCCTAATCATGTTAGCTTGGAATCACATTTTATGGGCATCATACATTCTGTAAGAGCAAAACTGTATGGCAGGCAAGCTGAGCAGGACAAGTGCAGACCCTCAAAAATGGAAACTAGATTGGGGGTCCTCCAAGATTTGATCCATCAATGTGGAGTTCCTGAAGTAAACCTATTTGCCTCTTCTTTGAACAATCAGCTGGTAAGATTCTGTTCTAGGGCTCCATGCAAGAATGCCTAGAAGACAGGTACCTTTTTCTTTTCCTTGGACAGGAATGTTTCTGTGTACTTTTCCACCCTTTCCATGGATATTCAGGGTACTTCTGAATATTCAGAAGGAATCTCCCCAAGATCATTATCGTGACTCCCTTCTGGCCCAGGTAACCATGGCTTTCTTGTTATTTTTGAAATAGCCAGGGGCAATTACTACGTTTCCTCACAGAATGGAGCTACTCACACAAGATCAGGGGTGTTTGATATTCTCCATTCTCAATCAACTGAATGAATGTCTAAATGATAGGGTCTTAATTCCCTTTAGCCACCTGTTTACTGAGGAAATGTATCTGGTACTAATGGAGACAAGAATGCCTGGTACTGTAAAAATCACATATTAGTGGATGGAAAAGGTTTTCTAGTTGGTGCCAACAATGTAACCAGCCCCTGCTCAAGACTAGATGTTTTATGGTTTTACAATATTTCTGTGTATTACTGTCCTATGGCCTTTCTTATTTCTCCAGTAATGTCAATTTGTCAGCCATTTCAGCATTTCTGCTCCTGTATCCTCCTCTTTCAGTGCATTCTCATGTCAAAATGTTTTTGAAAGAGATTTTGCATAAAGGGCTGCAAGAAACCAATGACCCATCCTTGGGGGTCTTAATTTTGCATTAGAAAAGTTAAAACTTGCTCCATTTCAACCAGCTAACCTGGGTGACTTGAGGATCTTAACATGGAAAACTATTTTACTGACTGCTCTAACACCTGATAGAAGAGTATCTGTGTTGCAAGTTCTTATGGTGAGTCAACCATCTCTTATTTTTCACAGAGAGAAGATTTCTTTGAGAATGAATCCTCCTTTTATACCTAAAAGTGTTATCTGGGTTTAATTTAAGCCAGAGTGTTCATCTCTCTGTTTTCTTTCCTGATTATGAAAATGAGGCATAAAGGATACACCATACCTTGAATGTCTATAGACAGCTCAGGTAGTATATTGACAGAAGAAATGTTTTTTGATCATTGGATCAATACTTCATTTCTTATGAAGGTAAGAAGAAGAGAACCCTGTGTCAAAACAGACTAAAGAAGAAAAACCTGTGTCAAAACAGACTAAAGAAAAACCTGTGTCAAAACAGACTACACCCAAATGGTTGCCTAAGGCAACAGTCTTTTATTATATTCACAACAACAAAACTATTCCAGGTAGAGGCAAGACTTACTCTACAAGGGTCTTAGCTTCACTTATGACTTTTTGGAATGGGCTGTATTCTAAATGGATTCCAGAAGCAGCAGCTTGGTCCACTATACATACATTTACAAGGCATTACAAGCTTGATTCCTTCTCTATGACCATATAAGGCTTTGCAAGGACCATTCTCCAGAGGCTCCTGGATGACTTCTCCTTCCACCTCACAAATGTAGAAAGCTAGGTTAATCTACCCATGTAGCTAAGGCTACTGCAGCAGTGATCAATATGATGAAGACAGTACAGTTGTGTAAGTAAATGTACTATAACAGTAGTTGTTCAAATGATCACTGCTGCAGTAGCCTCTCCCTTCCTCCATTCCACCTTGTTTTTTTGTTGTGTTCTTTTTGCCACAGTGTGAACATTTATTTTTTATTGTTCCTAGCATTATCCTTTCAGGGCTCAGACTCCCTCCTTCTTTTGGTATGAAGGTTCTGAAGAGCTTGGCTCCCAAACCTGTCTTTATACTCAGCTCAGCTCAAGCTGACTAATGATTTGGGAGTATGGAAGGTGCCCTGAAGCTTTTATAAGCCAGTTGGCTGTTCTAGTCTTGGTAGGATAGATATATATGCATATAGCTAAGGCTGCTGCAGCAGTGATCATTTTAACATCTACTATTATTGTAAGTTTACTTAAACAACTGGACTTTCTACACCTATTAATATTTTTAGAAATAAATCAGTGTCTACTTTAAACTTCTCCAAAGTCTTGCAATCCCTAGATATATGCTACTAGGTTCTTTTCTCTCTACTCTGACAGCTCCAGTAGCTTGAGTTACTTCTTGAAAAAATTCTAGCCAGCCTTGCTGGTGTTTAAAAGTTTTTGTATTAGGATTTCCTTGTTTTTGTTGCTACTATGGGTATCCACACCACCCTTTTCCAACAGATTAGAACCAGAACCCAGACTGTAAAAGTAGCCGACTCCAAATTCAGCTCCAGACAAGTGACAAGTGGAGTACCTCAGGGTTCAGTCCTGGGACCATTCTTGTTTGGCATCTACTTATCTGAAGCACAGGCCAACACTAAGGGACTCTGGCTAACAAAGTTCGCAGATGACTGCAAACTTGGAGCCATTATTGAATCCCCCAAATGATGTGGATATTCTACAAAAGGGCCTTACAGAAACAGATGCTTGGTGCCAGAGCCATGGGCTCAAGATTAATGCCAAGAACTGTACAGTTATCCCCTTTGGGAAAAAACATGTACCCATGAACTACCACATAGGTGGCAGTACACTAAACATCAAAAGTGTGATGAAAGACTTAGGGACACAGGTGGACAGTGGTCTCTCCTTCGATAACCACATCGCCACAACAGTCTGGAAATCCTTCTAGGTGGCACACCTCATCACTAAGGGCTTTTCATCCAGAAAAAAAGGAGGTCATTGTCCCACTGTACTTATCCCTCATTAGACCCATTATAGAGTACAATGCCCCATTTGGTATGCATCTCCCAAGATATCTGCAACAGCTGAAAAGGCCGCAGAAATACCTCACTAAAAGAATTACAAGCCTAAAGCAGATGCCCTATGCTGATGATCTAAAAAAACTCCAGCTATACTATGTGGCATATAGTCTACTCAGAGGTGATCTCTGCTTAACATACAAGGCCATGTCAAACCCTGAGCTGTTGGACATGCTCCACTTAAAGAAATCCCAATCCCTCAGAGCCACATACTCCAGAGATCTAAACCGTGTTATCACAATGAACAAAATATGCTGGAGGGATAGGTTCCTAACCCAGAGACTCCCCATACTCATGGAATAGACTGCTCATACATGTCAAGCAGAGTGCTTCCTTGGCCCTCTTCAAAAGGAACCTTGATGATTAGATGGGAGATAGGAAATTCACCCCAGGGATCACATCAGTCTCCCAGCTAGACAGGGGTCCAGGGAAGTAAATATTGTGGGAAGAAATATATAGGGAATTGTTATGGCTAGGCTTGTATAGGCCCTAGGGCCAATAGCCTAGTATGAACCTATGAACCTATATCTGTGAGGTCCTTTTTTAGAAGCTTCACATAATTCACTCTCTATTATGCACGAGTCCTGATCTAGCTAGGAAAGATCTCTAACTGCCCTAATCCTGCATTCTTTACTAGACCTTCTCTTATATCTACTATCCATTTTATGATAGATGGCCAGTTTTTCTGTTTCACTTTAATCCATTTCATATTCACCACTTGTCTCTACAAGACTTCATCAAACCATATATTTTTTCTCTATGGCATACCATACCTCTCTGCCATTTGTTTCCAAAATATTCCCATGTTCAGTGAACTGATGCCAGTACGTAATCTTAGAATCTCACTGTGCCCACATCCACCCCACTGTCTGCCTTTCGTTATCACTCTTGGCCATCCCTACTGGAAGTATTCCTGCTTCCATGATTTCAACGTTTTATTCATAGGAAAAACGTTATTCCTTTTTTCATATCCTGCATTAGTGATGTATAGAACTTTCCTTCTCTAATTCTCCACATTAACTCTAAGAAATCTGCTTTACTCTTTCCTAAGTAATATGCTATATTATCAGGTCCTTCCATTTAGATATATAGTTTACATTTAGACATCTGTCATCAAGTGCAAAATCTGCTGTTTTCATATACTGTTGTAGATCCAGTACCCCTAACCCCCAAGGTCTCTCAGAAGTATCATTTTATCCCATGCTATCTGTGCTTTCTTGTCTTGCCAGACATTGTTTACTCCACCTCTATTTTCTTTCTATCTTTCTCTCTCAATTACTACCAGAAAGCTTGAGCAAAGTATAGAATGTGTGGTAATACATGTCAATGCAGCACCTGAACACATTGTTCAAAGTCCAGGTTCAGACTTTTCCATTCTTGAAGGCTGATTTGTATTTTTTTCATACTTTTATTTGGTATCTGCTGACCTGCTACTGCCTCATCCCTTACAAACCAAACTCCCAGATACTTAATTTTGCTGTTGGACCACATCTCTGGGTACTGTATTTTCAGATCATTTATGGTGTCTAGGTTGATGTCTTGTGCCTGAGTCTTATGTTTATTTATTCCAAACCCAGAGATCTGGCTAAAATCCTATAGTAAATCCCACAATTTGGGCAGGTCTACATCTGGTTTAGACGTTATTATTAAGATACTGTCTGCCCATATAGCAATTTTTAAATTCAAATTTCCTGTTTAAAACCTTGTATTGTAGAAGATGTGATCAGCCCTGCTGGTGGCTATAAATATATAGTGAACAGAATGGGTGACATTGGACATCCTTGTCTTGTGCCCTTGGGGATTATAAATTACCGTGATAGATGAGCTCCAGTTTAATTTGGGCTCAGGACCTCTGATGCCTTGTCTTTATGAGATGAATCCAGTCCAAGTGGAAACTCACAACCTCCATCACACAGAGCAAGTATTTCTACTCAGCTCTATCAAAGTAATTTTCAACTTCCAGGCATAATAGTGTCAGGGACGTTTATCTATATTAGCCTTTTCAGTTATATTTAGTGTAGGGATTATATTGTCCGAAGTCTGTCTCCCTCCCATGAGCACTGTCTGGTTCAGTGATATAAGTTTTGGCACTAATTTACTCAGTACAAAATCCAGAATGGTTATGAATAACTTATAATCACTGTTTAAAACTGAAACATGGCAATAGGAAGATGCTAATTTTGGATCTTTTTCTTCTTTGCATATTGGGAGATTACTGCCCTTTTCCAGGAGTTTGGAATTTCTTTTGCATATAAAACAACATTAAGTAACCAATTCCAGATGTTTATCTTACCTCCTTGCATTAAATCACAGTATTCTGTTGGCAGTGCATCTACCTCAAGAGACTTCCCTGTGGTACCCCTGGAGACTTCCCTGTGGTACATCAAGAGACTTCCCTGTGGTACCCCTGGAGACTTCCCTGTGGTACCTCTGGAGACTTACCTGTGGTACCTGCACAGACTTCCCTGTGGTACCACCAGAGACTTCCTGTGGTACCTGCACAGACTTCCCTGTGGTACCTGCAGAGACTTCCCTGTGGTACCTGCAGAGACTTTGCTGTGGTGTACTTGTTTAATGTATCCTTAATCTACTGGTCTGAGATGTATTTTAGTAGTCCCTGTGCTTCTTCCCCTACTAACATCTATAGATTTGTAGGACTTTAAATTAGCTGAACTCATGCCTTCATGTTTACTTGGTCTTTTCTGTCTGGTATAACTTTGCATAGTGCTGCACCAGCTCTTGCTATATTGCAGTGGTTTGTATCACCTCCATCACTCAAGGAATAAATTACTCTCCCACGATCCATTTGTCTCAGCCTCATTGCTAGTGCTAGTGAAGAGTTAGAGAAATAGATACTCTTATTAAAAAGACCTGCCTGATTAGCATTCTGTTATCTTCTATCAGGTGTACTTTTTGCTGAAGCTTCTGCTGAAATCTCCCTCCCTTTAAGCTCAAATTCTCTAAGCAACCCATACCGTTTCTGTTTCCGAGCTCTCTCTCTCTCCTTTAGTTTTCTGTTTTCCTGTCAGTTATAATTTTTGCACTATTTCCTGTTTGCTATTTTCACATCCCTCTACTGTTACTGTATCTAGCTTGTTCTCCTGGTCGGTAACCAGTTTTACCACCCAGTGCTTAGCACTATCACACATTAGTTTACACAAAGGGAAACGCCAATGTTTGTTTCTGGTCTTATCCTGTCCTGTATTTTATTTTGAGTCTCAGAAAGGAATGGTCAGAGAAAACCAATGAATGATAAAAAATACGTAGAGCTCCCGACGGAACGAACACCTCTCAGCCGCAAGTAACCCAATGAATTTGGAAGCTATATATATAAACTAAGAGGTGACCATGGAGATATAAACTTTAGTATACTTGTAAACATAGAAAACAATAACTGCTGTGAGCCATAATATACTCCGTATAAAAACAGAAACTTTAATGATTATCTGTAGTATGTCTCATTAAAGTTTCTATTTTTATACGGAGTATATTACGGCTCGCAGCAGTTATTGTTTTCTATGTTTACAAGTATACTAAAGTTTATATCTCCATGGTCACCTCTTAGTTTATATATATAGCTTCCGAATTCATAGAGAAAACCAATGGCTCAACATCCATATTTTGCATTTGGATTACATACTTTTTGATATATAACCTCTATCTATCCAAGACCATACGTTATGACTGTTAGAGAAAAAAGAAAATCTCCTTTCTTTCTCCTTGTGAGTTTGCCTTCCAAATATCCAAAAGTCCTCTCTGTTTTAGCAGTTCCTTCATATAGTTTTCTGCTTTGGTCAGTCTCCACTGGGGCTGTCTACTTTGCATCTCATCTGGATCATGTATTTGATTCCAGTCCCCGATTATTACAATGGTGCCTTGGAAAAAATCTCAGAATTTCTGCTAAAACTCTCCTTACTTCATTGTGCCTCATTCCAGGTGATTTATATACATATATATATATATATATATATATATATACATATATATATATATATATATATATATATATATACATATATATATATATATATATATATATATGTATATATATATATATATATATATATATATATATACACACACACACACACACACACACACACACACACACACACACACACACGCATATTTATCTTTATATATGTATGTATATATAAATATATATATATATATATATATATATATATTTATATATATATATATATATATATATGTATATATATATATATATATATATATATATATATATATATATACACACACACACACATACACACACACATGCACACACACACACACACACACACACACACACACACACACACACACACACACACACATGCATATTTATGTATATATGGTATATATATATATATATATATATATATCAGATAAAGACAATGAACTAACCAAATGATGCTATAGTAAAAATGCATATATTCATAATATTGCATATAAATCGCCCATTCAGAGTGAAACAACTTAGCAGCAGAATGTTGTAATAAAGTGTGCTACTTAATACTTCTGGCCTTTAACACTGGTTTGAGAGGTACATGTTCATTCAGCCCCCTTCCCCGATGGGATCCTAATCGAAGGATCCATTCTACTTCAGACAGCTCTGTCAAATTAACTCTATCTCCACCCCTCAGGCTATAATGTAGTGTATATAGTACTTGAAACAAAAAACAATGCCCTTCATTGTTGAGCATATGTTTTGCTATAGCACTACAGGGATCTGACCTATTAAAACAATAGAGATGGTCACGAACCCGCTCACAAAGAGACCTATTGGTCTTGCCCACATAGAAAACAAAGCAGGTGGTGCAGTGGGCCACATACACCAGATCCCTGGTGCTACAGTCCGCACAGCATCTCAGTTCCCATAACTTCCCATCATTGGGGTTTCTGAAGAATCTGGAAGGATCAATGCTGTTACAATAGGCACAGTGATTACATCTCTTGGTTCCAAATTCAACATTCGACACCTTTATCTTATTAGACACACATAAATCAGGAAAACATAGCTGCTGTTTTAAATTCCTCATATTATTAAATACATATTTGGGGCAATTTCCAACAATAGTTTTAATATCATTATCAGCCATCAATATGTTCCAATTATTGAATAATGCATCCTGCACAGGTTGTAAATTGCCAGCATAAGGGAGCACAATAGGCAATTGCCCTACCATTCTATCATTGTTATTCACTTTTATTATAGGTCCTGTCATAGAGTAGTGTGGTTTACCTCTGTCTTTCCTGGACTTGACTGCTCTATCACAAACTTTATCTAACAAATGCGGCTCATATCCCCTCTCTAAAAAATTATTCTTAAGTGTATCAAGTTCATGATGGAACTTGACATCATCTGAACACAGACGGGATAATCTCAGTGATTGTCCTTTCACTATATTCATAAAGGTTCCAGCATGGTGCATACTATCCGGGGCCAAATAGGAAGCTTTATAGCATTCCTTTCTATAAATTGTAGTTTTTAATGTACCCAGCTCCTTGTATATGGTCGTGTCCAAAAAATCTATTTTCTCCATGGAACAAACCATGGTAAACTTCAGGAAACTATTCAAACCATTCACATAATGTAAAAAGGCTTCTAGTTCCTGGGCAGAGCCGCGCCACAGGAGAAAGAGGTCATCCACGAACCGTCGGTAAAATACCACGTGTGGACAAGATAGTATGGCCTCTCTCTCCCAGGCTGCCAACACCAAATTGGCATACGAGTTGGCGCAGCTCGTGCCCATGGCCACTCCAGTCTTTTGTCTATATATCTTATCAAGAAAAATGAAAAAAATTATTCTCTAATACTAATTCTAGTAGCAGAGCTAGAAAATCTGCATCTGCCTCCTCAAATGTTTCATACATTATTTTCTTAACCCAGTCAATACCAACATCATTTGGAATGCAGGTGAAGAGTGATGTCACATCCATTGTAACCAACCATAATATTTCCACATCACTGTTGTTACTAACAAATGCATACAGATCTCTCAAAAAGTGTGCTGTATCTTTTAATACATAATCAAACTGAAGTAAAATAGATTTCAATCTATAGTCTAAATAAATGGAAATTGGTTGGGTCATCCACCCTTCACCTGCCACAATCGGTCGAAATGGAGGACAAAATGCCTGCTTATGTATTTTCGGCAGACCGTTTATGCGTGGTATGACTGGATAATCTACCTGAAAGAATTCAAATAAATCCTTGGTCAAAATTCCAAGGGATAGACAGTCATGTATTGTGTCTCGTATGTTAATGCAACATAATTCAACTGCATCTAATGAACTCAATTCATAGTCAGTCGTATCAAGCAAGCATAACATAGATGTAACATAATAGTCTCTATTCAATACAACTATTCGTCCACCCTTATCAGCAGGTCGTATCACTATATTGCAGTTGTTCTTTAAGGAAAGAATGGCATCGTGCTGTAGCTTATCATTAATAGAGAAACCATCATATAACTTATGTCCAAGACCCTGGTACAGTTCATTCTCTACTGCTTTCATAAACAGTTCCAAGTTGGACATTAACTTAGGATTGATAGTACTCTTCTTCTTAAAAGGCAAAACAGTCACGTCTTTATTGTCTTTGAACAACAATTTAAGGTTGACATTCCTAGCAAAGAGTCTAATAGCTAGAATATAGTCACTCATACCTGCTTTCATGTTGGGAATATAGGACAATCCTTTCTCTAGGAGTACTCTCTCCGCAGCATCGAGGGAAAAACCAGAAATATTCCATATTAGCGACTCAGATGGTTCTTCTGTTTGTAATAGACCTGCCTGTCTGGTCTGTTGTCCATGCGCTTGGCCCCCATTTCTATGTCCATGTTGGTAGACCTCTTCCTCCCCGTACGTATTGGTAACGGGACAAGTGGAAAATCCTCCTGTTCCGCCGGTCTCAGCTTGTCTAACTGTATTTTGCGTCTAACCACAGTTCCCACCTTAGAGCTATGAGCCTCCATCGACACCGATTGAGCAAACCGCTCCTCTGTTGGTGTAAAATACAGCGAGGTAACAGATTTAGGACTGGATAATGCTGCATTCGCTTTCTCCGTCCCCATCACAGCATCAGTTTTATCATTAACATTAACATCAACACCTTGTCGTGCATCTAGTATTGGTCTCCCCTCTAATGGCAAAACATCATCACCAGGCACAGACACAGTCTTAGAGGAAATAGAGTTCTTTACTGGAACTGAGTGCTGCTCCTGCTTACCAGCAGCGTTTAAAGTAGTCACTGTTCTAGGCCAGACAAATACATGGTTGGATTCAAAATCATTCCGATCTCTATTCAATTTTCTCTTTTTATGCATTAATAGATTGGTCCCATACCTTGTAACTTTATCGATAATTTCTTGTAGAAAGACATCCGTCAATTCCACACCCATTAAGTGCTCTAATTTAATCTGTTGTTCTAGCAGAGTATCCAAAAGCTCCTGCTCCTTCGGTTTAAAATAATCCACGAGCAACTGCATGTAAGACATACTAGCTTGAATATTGATTTTTTGCCAACGTGCTAGTAGGTCCGGATACATACTGCCATAGGTTGGCATGTTTAAAATTCTAAGCCCTCTCGGAATTACCTTTAGTTGCAGGCTTGCTTCCATGTGATGCCGTTGGCATTGTAAACGTTTATGCTTAAACATATTATTCTCTAACTCTCTCTTCATTTGCTTCACATGTATCTCCTTATCAACGTCAAGAATTTCCATAGCATCATCATCTGGTTCCACGCCATCCATATTAAGTAACGGGTTCACAATGTCTTCAAGTACACTCCTTAGCGAACCAATGTTGCCCATAGTAATCTTCTCCTTCGGTAACTCAAATGCGAACTATTATGAATATATGCATTTTTACTATAGCATCATTTGGTTAGTTCATTGTCTTTATCTGATTCATAAGATATTCATTTGAACAATGTTTTAATTTATTTGCTACACATATATATATATATATATATATATATATATATATATATAGATATATAGATATATATATATATATATGTGTGTGTGTGTGTGTGTGTGTGTGTATATATATATATATATATATATATATATATATATATATATATATATATATATACTGTATCTATATATATATATAGAGAGAGAGAGAGAGTGAGAGAGAGAGAGAGAGAGAGAGAGAGAGAGAGCACAAATGGTATGTGTGTTCCTTTTGAGCCACTGAAAGTATACTTAATAAACAAGACACTGTGCTGTTCATTTTGTTACATATGTCTCTGCATCATAGTTGTTTCCATGCATTATTAATTTGTTCTTATCACCACAACACCACCATTTATATCCTCACCCAAAGTACTGCTTTTGCTGCATGATCCCTCATTCTTCCATCTTACATCAGTGATGAAAAATCACATTTTTGTGGCTATTCAGAAAGCTGTTTCATTTACTTTAACTGTTGTGTAACTTAATCACAAAAACTTTCAAAGGAAGAAAATAAAAGAATACCATCTTTGAAAAGAAGAAAATAAACATCTCCCCAATGTTTCCCAGAGTGCATTTAAACTAATGGTGTACATCATGCCCGCCGAAAAGACAACTACTATGTACTGCAATTTAACCTTTATTTTTTTGTTCAAATAATTTTATAACATTTTCAAGCAAAATAATAATAAACTTTTACATTTCAAGCAAGAATAAATTATGCAGTAAAATCCGAGGTGTGCACCATGTGCTGTGAGGACAGAACTCTGTCCAAGTAGCTGAACAACAAGTGAATAAAGTCACACTCTCAAGTCGATAAAATCCAAGGTTTATTAGTAAAAACCATAAAAACGAACTGCAGTGGTAAGCGCTTTCACGTTGTACCCAACGCTTCATCATACATCAAATGCAGTAAAAAATACCCCTTATAAACAAATTCAAATTCAAACAGACAAATCAGATCATGAAAGTAATTAAAGAAACAGGATATTGAATTAAAATCAATTAAGAACAAATAATGTGTTAATTACCCATGAAGTCAATGCTTGAGGGGTCTACTAGAAAGAAAAGGCTTAAGTGTAAATCTGTCATTGAGTCCAAACCTATGAGCTTGTAGCTTTAGAATCCATTTCCCTTCCCTCTCTTCTGTACGGTTCCTGATGTTACCTAATCTACTTCCTTTGTGTACTAACTCCAAAACCCTGAACCTAAAACAATGTGAGGAACCATGGTCCAGGGTGTGCTTGGCCAAAGCATTGTTTGTATTGGCCTTCTCAATGGCATAGGCGTGCTCACGCATACGCTCACGAAAAGTCCTGGTCGTCATTCCAACATAGAACGAACTACAGGATTGACACACTGCCACATAGACCAAGTTAGAAGATCTACAATCAGCATAAAACTTAGACACATATTTACGTCCTGTAGCAGGGTGGATAAAACAGTCAGAGACAGCAATGAATTTGCATTGACTGCAAGAGTGGCAAGGATATGTGCCATTCTTGCTCAAAGCTCTAGTGACTATTGGTTCTTTATCATAACACAGTAATCTATTGAGGGAGAGCATGTTCCTATAAGCTACATGTGGTTTGCTGTCTACTAGACTCCTAATGTTTTCATCCAACATTAGCAATTTCCAATTATTATTAAGAACTTGTAAAACATGACTATTCTTGTTAGTATATGGTAAAACAATCCTGTTAGTAAAATGTTTTGTTCTATCAGGTTCTAAAGGTGGATCACCACGTGTTCTCTTAAAAAAAGGGAGCCCCTTTGGTAGCTCTGAGGCGGTCTCCTGTCTGTATGTTGTTATGAACTTTATTGCGATCATAACCTCTGTGTAAAAAATTACTAGCAATCTCCTTCTTCTGAATGTCATAGGTGGTATTGAGGGTAGTCAACCTAGACGCCCTCATGACCTGATTGGTTACTATGTTGTCATAAACGTGTCTGGGGTGCATGCTGGTACGGTGTAACCGATTATTCCTCCAGCACTCCTTCCTGTACAATTCAGTTTCAAGGCCTTTAAAAGTCTTGACGATCTTGACATCTAGGAATGCAATCTCATTAACAGAATGACTGCAATCAAACTGAAGGAAATCAGTTGTATTGTTCAGATAGGACACAAAATCAAATAGCTGTTCTATCGTGCCTCCCCACAAAATAAAAACATCATCTACAAATCTATTGTAGTATTTGAGTTGAGTCAAGAACATATTGTTGTCATTAAAAACATGGGTAGCCTCCCAATGTGCCAATACCAAATTAGCATAGGCATTGGCACATGGGGTGCCCATCGCTACACCTTTGGTTTGAAGGTAGTACCTACTGTCATACAGCAAAACATTGTATTGGAGAACAAGCTCTAAAAGAGACATCCATCTAGTAATGATATGACTGGGAAATGTATTGTTCACTAACAGATTTCTAATATAATCCATCCCAGTAGTGTTTGGTATCAAAGTGAACAAAGATTTTACGTCAAGAGTGACGAGTATGTCCTCAGAGTCAAATGAGGTAGAGTTGTGATGACAAGCTAGATTTTCTAAAAAAATGTGTAGTGTCCCTTAATATTTGCTTGACTTTAGAAACAACAGGTTTCAACATCTTGTCCAAATAAATGGAGATCGGCTCAGTGAGCCATCCCCTGCTGGATACAATTGGTCTTAAAGAGGGGTTCTCTAGCCCTTTATGAATTTTGGGAAGACCTCTGAATGAGTGGACAAGAGGATTGTCAACCAAAAGTAGGTATACAATTCTTTATCAATGACATCCGTCAATAGCAGCTCATACAAATGACTATGCAAGTCCTTAATTAAATTGTTAAGATCATAATTACAAATAGACAAATACGTTTCACTGTCAGATAACATCAACTGCATTTTACATCTGTAGAAGGATCTGTCCATAATGACGACAGCACCGCCCTTGTCAGCTTGTCTAATGACCAAATCCTCATTGTTTCTAAGACTAGTGATAGCAGCTCTTTCTTGTGAGGTGGTGTTATAAAAACACGATTTACCCATGAAGTCAATGCTTGAGGGGTCTACTAGAAAGAAAAGGCTTAAGGCTGGATTTATCTTCATTGACTTCATGGGTAATTAACACATTATTTGTTCTTAATTGATTTTAATTCAATATCCTGTTTCTTTAATTACTTTCATGATCTGATTTGTCTGTTTGAATTTGAATTTGTTTATAAGGGGTATTTTTTACTGCATTTGATGTCTGATGAAGCGTTGGGTACAACGTGAAAGCGCTTACCACTGCAGTTCGTTTTTATGGTTTTTACTAATAAACCTTGGATTTTATCGACTTGAGAGTGTGACTTTATTCACTTGTTGTTCAGCTACTTGGACAGAGTTCTGTCCTCACAGCACATGGTGCACACCTCGGATTTTACTGCATTTGTGTCTTTCTTCTTCTTCCATTGAGGGTGCTTTACCTGGCAAACCACTGTTTTTTTGGTGTATACTATTGTTGCTACCTTTTTGCCGGGACATGGCTGCCACTCCGGATACACCGGTGAGTGTTAATATGCCTGATAACATCTTTCATTTGAATGACTTGTTTGCCTTTGCCAGCAACCCACTCTTGAAACTAACTACTGCTGATTTGACTCAAGTTGAACATAACAATAATGACTTTAGAAACAATATGAACATTGTACTTGTTACCAGGAAGTTGGAGAATAAACTTCAGAAGCTTTGTAGTGTGCAGTGGCAAAAACTGCACATGGAAGCTTGTCTTAGCTTTAAACTAATTCCTAGAGGCTTAAGGGTCTTAAAGATGCCGACTTTTGGAACAGCACAACCAGAGCTTCTAGCCAAATGGCAGAAGCTCAATTTAGACACCAGTTTTACTTACATTAAGATCTTGATTGAGCATTATGAACTTGCTGTGATTACACTTGTGGAGGAGATTAAAGCCATTGAGAAAGAACTATCTAGTGTTCTCGGGCAACATGAATTGGATGTACTTTCTACAGATCTGCGACACACTATAACCTCTATGGACTTTAAATCCTTACAGGATAAAAAAAGGAAACTCGAGAGAGATTTCCTGGATTTCCAAAACAGTCAGGTTTTTTCCTGGCCGCGTGACAACATCAAACGCCATCCTACTTCTTCTACACACAAGCCGGTTATTTCTACTAACTTGCAACGAGCTCCCGAACGGGAATCAACACATCAGATGACATCATCAACGAGCGCGAGTGGTGCGTCTCCTCTCATGCAATCGGTAACTGGTTTGGCGAGCATCGTTCCAACTCCTGCACCTAAACAAGTGTTAGTTGAAGCGTTGATTCATGCTGATCACAGTGGAAACATGAATACAGATGCACAGCCTGCTGCAAGTGGATCCGCACAGGTCTCCGGACATAAGGGGAATGATACCAAACGTAAAAAACTCCCCATTGACACGTTTGTTGTTTCAATGGAGAATGAAGTTCTTGGATTAGGAGAGGGGCTTCCTTCTTTTCCGCTGCCCTTCAGACCGTTCGAACGGAGGACTTGGTCTCCACAGGGGAGGGCAGCGAAGAGGAAAAACTCCGAGGAAACCTTTCCACATGTAAAGAAGTCACACATACCTGTAACCAGGACTTAGTGGTAAATATTTCCAGCTATGATTTAAATGAGTACGAGATATCTGTTTTAAACAAAGGTTTGGGGTTTATACCCTCTAGTTGTAATGACTTGACTGACATCATTGTCGATGTTAAGATGTTTACTAGGAGCCTGGGGCTCAAACTGCTATATGGACAAGAGGCTAGTCATGTTGACAATAACAATAAGAATTCTATGCCCTTCAAAAAACCATCCACTTTTCTTCCTTTGCAGCATCCACTACTAGAAGCCTTCGAACAAGCCTGTGAGCTTGAGCTTTTTGAGTTATACAACAGTAAACATATCAAATCGTGTTTTTATAACACCACCTCACAAGAAAGAGCTGCTATCACTAGTCTTAGAAACAATGAGGATTTGGTCATTAGACAAGCTGACAAGGGCGGTGCTGTCGTCATTATGGACAGATCCTTCTACAGATGTAAAATGCAGTTGATGTTATCTGACAGTGAAACGTATTTGTCTATTTGTAATTATGATCTTAACAATTTAATTAAGGACTTGCATAGTCATTTGTATGAGCTGCTATTGACGGATGTCATTGATAAAGAATTGTATACCTACTTTTTGGTTGACAATCCTCTTGTCCCCTCATTCAGAGGTCTTCCCAAAATTCATAAAGGGCTAGAGAACCCCTCTTTAAGACCAATTGTATCCAGCAGGGATGGCTCACTGAGCCGATCTCCATTTATTTGGACAAGATGTTGAAACCTGTTGTTTCTAAAGTCAAGCAAATATTAAGGGACACTACACATTTTTAGAAAATCTAGCTTGTCATCACAACTCTACCTCATTTGACTCTGAGGACATACTGTCACTCTTGACGTAAAATCTTTGTTCACTTCGATACCAAACACTACTGGGATGGATTATATTAGAAATCTGTTAGTGAACAATACATTTCCCAGTCATATCATTACTAGATGGATGTCTCTTTTAGAGCTTGTTCTCCAATACAATGTTTTGCTGTATGACAGTAGGTACTACCTTCAAACCAAAGGTGTAGCGATGGGCACCCCATGTGCCAATGCCTATGCTAATTTGGTATTGGCACATTGGGAGGCTACCCATGTTTTTAATGACAACAATATGTTCTTGACTCAACTCAAATACTACAATAGATTTGTAGATGATGTTTTTATTTTGTGGGGAGGCACGATAGAACAGCTATTTGATTTTGTGTCCTATCTGAACAATACAACTGATTTCCTTCAGTTTGATTGCAGTCATTCTGTTAATGAGATTGCATTCCTAGATGTCAAGATCGTCAAGACTTTTAAAGGCCTTGAAACTGAATTGTACAGGAAGGAGTGCTGGAGGAATAATCTGTTACACCGTACCAGCATGCACCCCAGACACGTTTATGACAACATAGTAACCAATCAGGTCATGAGGGCGTCTAGGTTGACTACCCTCAATACCACCTATGACATTCAGAAGAAGGAGATTGCTAGTAATTTTTTACACAGAGGTTATGATCGCAATAAAGTTCATAACAACATACAAACAGGAGACCGCCTCAGAGCTACCAAAGGGCTCCTTTTTTTAAGAGAAGACGTGGTGATCCACCTTTAGAACCTGATAGAACAAAACATTTTACTAACAGGATTGTTTTACCATATACTAACAAGAATAGTCATGTTTTACAAGTTCTTAATAATAATTGGAAATTGCTAATGTTGGATGAAAACATTAGGAGTCTAGTAGACAGCAAACCACATGTAGCTTATAGGAACATGCTCTCCCTCAATAGATTACTGTGTTATGATAAAGAACCAATAGTCACTAGAGCTTTGAGCAAGAATGGCACATATCCTTGCCACTCTTGCAATCAATGCAAATTCATTGCTGTCTCTGACTGTTTTATCCACCCTGCTACAGGACGTAAATATGTGTCTAAGTTTTATGCTGATTGTAGATCTTCTAACTTGGTCTATGTGGCAGTGTGTCAATCCTGTAGTTCGTTCTATGTTGGAATGACGACCAGGACTTTTCGTGAGCGTATGCGTGAGCACGCCTATGCCATTGAGAAGGCCAATACAAACAATGCTTTGGCCAAGCACACCCTGGACCATGGTTCCTCACATTGTTTTAGGTTCAGGGTTTTGGAGTTAGTACACAAAGGAGGTAGATTAGGTAACATCAGGAACCGTACAGAAGAGAGGGAAGGGAAATGGATTCTAAAACTACAAGCTCATAGGTTTGGACTCAATGACAGATTTACACTTAAGCCTTTTCTTTCTAGTAGACCCCTCAAGCATTGACTTCATGGGTAATTAACACATTATTTGTTCTTAATTGATTTTAATTCAATATCCTGTTTCTTTAATTACTTTCATGATCTGATTTGTCTGTTTGAATTTAAATTTGTTTATAAGGGGTATTTTTTACTGCATTTGATGTCTGATGAAGCGTTGGGTACAATGTGAAAGCGCTTACCACTGCAGTTCGTTTTTATGGTTTTTACTAATAAACCTTGGATTTTATCGACTTGAGAGTGTGACTTTATTCACTTGTTGTTCAGCTACTTGGACAGAGTTCTGTCCTCACAGCACATGGTGCACACCTCGGATTTTACTGCATTTGTGTCTTTCTTCTTCCATTGAGGGGGTTTTACCTGGCAAACCACTGGTTTTTTTGTGTATACAAGAATAAATTATAATGAACTATTTACAAAATATACAAATGGTCTCAAACCAAATATGAAAAAAATGAAAAATAATTTGAAATACACAAACATAGAAAGTTACACATTATTAGAAAAAGTCATTTTACTTCTTCATCACTTAAGAAGGGAAAATTATGTTTGTTTTAAGTGTCTCAATAAGAGAGAGAAATTTCTCCCAAGGATTATTAATCCATTTCCTAGGAAAGATTCTCATTTCCTTGACTCTGATTTCTAGCAGTGCTACATCTTTCAATAGAATTAGAAAATCATCAAAGGTTGGGATGGAGAAGGTCTTCCATTTCCTTGTGATGCATTTCTTAGTAACTGCCATTGTAGTCCAAAGAAGTTAAAGGTCTTTGTTTTTTGTAACAACAGTTTCATTTTTCAGAAGCATTAGTGACTTTGACAAAATAAAGGAATCTGCAAAAATGGCTTGTAGAAATTCACCAGTATCTTCCCAGAATTTCTTAATGTGATTACATTCATACATAATATGAGACCAATCAGCATTACATTTTGAAGAATATCTCCAATGAGTTATGTCATTAGAATTGTTGAATCTAGTAATTTTGTTGGGTGTATAGAAAGCTAAATGCAAAAGCTTCCACGAAAAAAAAAAATCCAAATTTGTATATTGGAGGTTAATTTAATAGAATATAATAAACTAGTTTTATTCTCATTTGATAACAATAATGGATCTTCTTTAGTGATAAAGTTCCAGAACTTCTGATTAGAGTTGACTTTGTAATTAATAATAATTTTATATAATTTTGAGGTTAAATTTGTCCAATTAAAGTCTCTGTATATTACTTCATGTAAAAAAAAATATGAGTTTAGGAATGGAAGTAAAATAATAATTATCTATTGCTCTGCATAAGTCTTGTGCATAGGGAAGTAGACTGCTAAGAGCTAACCAATCTGAATTTGATAAATCAAATGGATTAATTAACTGCCTTACATCCATGACTATCAAGTTTTCTATACACTGGTACCAGCATGTAAAACGTTTTGCTTTCCAAGTATTAAGAGTATTTGTAGAAATGTTATTGAAAAAGTTTTTTTTGTAATTTAAAAGGGAATTAATAACTGTAACCAAAGTTTAATATCAATATTATTATTTACAAAACTCCTAAAAGTGTTGTAAATATAATTTATATAGTTCAGATTAGTGGGTTTAGTAGAATTGTATTGCAAATTAATGCAGATAATATGCCAGTGTTTATTAGTTTGTTCATTAAATTGTAAGTTTTTTGTCAATTTACTTTCTTTAGGAATACAGTAGTATGTAAAGTTTTCCATGCAGAAGAGAATTTTGGATCAAACCAATTTATTACTGTTTTGAAAATGAAAGCTTTAATATAAGATTCTAAATCAGGAAAGTTAATTCCTCCCATTTCCCAAGGTCTAATATAATTTAAGAAAACTATTCTATTCTTTTTTGGATACCAAAGAAAATTTATAAGGATATTATTTATTTTTTTAAAGGCTTTTTACTGGGAATTATAGGGATAGCTAGTGCAATGCAATTTACTTTTGGAAGTAAAACCATCTTTATTAACTGCAACCTGTCTTCAAATGTTAAATACAATTAATTCCATTTCCCACCTAGTAATTTTAGGGTATTCATAATATTATTATAGTTAGAAGATAAAGTTAATTCTAAATTTTCACATAGAACAATCCCCAGATAATTTAGAGAGGAAACCTGTTTCCCAATTATCTGGTTTATGTTAATATTAGAGTTGTTTATTTTATTTAACAATATATGATTTGATTTAGAACTATTAACTCTTAAATCTGAGATATGACAGAATTTTTCAACTAGTAAATTTAGTTCAAGTAGTGACTCTTCAGAGTTAACTAAGGTGAGTAGTATATCATCTGCAAAAAGCATATTTTGGAATTAAATTGATCAAAATGTTAATGCCTTTGATTTTGGGATTAAAATGAATTGCTGATGAAAAAAGTTCTATTGCTAATGCAAACAACATTGGAGACATAAGATATCCCTGTTTAGTACCCTTAGTAATTTCAATAGCTTCTGATGTAAATGGGCTTAATTTTACATAGGCCAGATTGTCTTTATAAATATTTTTTATTAAAGTAATGAATTGTAGAGGAAAATCATAAATTTGTATAATTTTAAAAAGATAATCCCGATTTTCTGAATCAAAGGCTTTTTCAATGTCTAACGTGACTATTAGGGCCTCATGTTTGTCTCTATTTAAAATGTCTATAATGGTTAAATTATTTGAGTGATATCATGGGTGTGTCTATTATAAATAAAACCAGTGTGGTCATCACTTATGACATGAATGAGTGATTTTTTTAATTCTATTAGCCAATATAGACATAAGAATTTTATAATCATTATTAAGGAGTGAAATTGGTCTATATGAACTGCATAAGTTGTGATTCTTATTTTCCTTTAATATAGGGGTGATCAATGAATATCTCTATGAAGGTGGAATTGTGCCTTGTGAATATGTGTCATTTAGTGCTTTTTGCATAATTGTTATAGCAGAAGCTAGAAATAATTTACAAATTTCAAAAATTATTCCATCTTTACCTGGAGCCTTGATGCTTTTACTTTCTTTAATTTGTTCATTAATTTCTTTGAGAGTAATTTGCTTTTGAATATTTAGGATTACACTTTCTGGTATTTTGTTTATATTTAAGGAGTCTAAGCCTAAGTCTGAGTTGTTATGATGTGAATCATTATTATTGTAATTTTTTGTAAAATGAAATTTAAAGGCTTCTAAGATGTCACTTAAATCTGAGACATTTTTATTGTTTTTCCCTTCATGAATTATATTTGTGATAGTATTTTCAATGGAATGTCTTTTTAATCTCAATGCTGGATTATGCATGTATTTGGGGGAGACAGAGAAAGAATTTAGTTTTTATTTTTCCAAAGCCAAATTGGTTTGGGGAGTTAAGATATCACTGTATTTTTTTATTTAATTCCCCAATTTCTTTTTTTTTGCAGTTTAACCTTTAAAATCCCAAGTGTTGTAAGATATAGTTTATATGTACGCAGAGGACATTATGAAGCGTAGTTTGAACAGTGAACTACACAAATTGCGCAAGCCATGTAAACCCTTAATGACAGTAAAATGGGCCCACAGTTAAAAAAATAAGTCACAGTAAAAGTCTAAACAACATCAGGTTATAAACAGATAATATACAGCTTCTCTTCATCCCACTTTATGTGGTGTAATTGGATACAATACATTCAGGGATTCTGTCACCACACAGCTTGAGACAACTGCATAGCTAGTTCCCAGTCATGCAGTCCAGAAACAACACGGAGGTGCCTAGAATTGTTGTACCAACTTCCCCAAAGCACTGTCTGGCTAAGGGACATGCTGAAGCTCACACAGTGGGTAAATGGGGGCTGAGAGATTCAAAGCCTGTAGTACAATTATCAGTTCATTACCAGGTCATAGCCTTAATCCTTTGCACCGTCCGACTTGGCCTCTTTGTACACCCAACTCTCGTTTCCATGAGTCACAAAATGCTTAAAGTCAAAGCCTGGTTTCTATGGATTGGTGTTATCTTCCATGCTGACAATATCATACACAGAATCCATATGGATTTCCAAGTGTGACCACCATATGAGTAATTGCTTTAACATACAGAATATTTACTAAGGGAAGGTTTCAGTTTTTACCTCTCTGATGAGAAAATATTTTGCAATATGACCTTATATCAGTCTGCATTTGCTTGCTCATATATCAGGAACTGTTTCATGTCGCATTAGCTTTTTTTCTGGAGTTTATAAGTTTATATTGCTTTGTTCACTTCCCATGTCTTATACATGCCATGTAAGATGGAGATTTTATTGAAGTCTGTTTCACATTTTGTTAAACTAAACTTGATATTGGTTGTGTAACTGCAGTGGATAAAATGAAGTGTTGTTGGTGTTCTGACTAGTGTTTGAGAGAAGTCAGGATGTAGCAGCTGAAGTGCACAGAGGCTAGCATCACACCAGCTGTAATATGTACTCATTTGGCCTGTTTTTGACTGAGGATGTGATGCTTTCTTATATCTGAAATCAGTGCTAACTTTCAAAATTGTCAGTTGTAGTTTGCAGCAAGGCATGTTCCATGAGAAGTTGAAGGCCACCCCTGGAAGTCTACATTTCAGTTTGGTGGGTAACATAGTAATTTCTTGTGTTGTCTTGCACTCAGCTGGAAAGTGTGTAACAGATCTTTTTACTTCTTTTAGAATGTTTTTGTTTAATTATGACAGATCAAACCATAGCCAAAGTAACGTGCAGTTGTGCCAACTATAGTAACATTATTTTATTATTATTTTATTTTTAATTGGGTATATGTTTCAGTCTTTGTGGTGCAATAAACAGCATGATTGCTGTTTTTTTTAAGATAATGTATAGATTATAACTAATAATGCAATCTTATATTTTTAAAGTAATCTGTTAAAGTCCTTTTTGAAATAGGGATCCTATCTGCTAATGTTAATCAGCATAAGAATTGCTCTAAAGATCTTAGAACCTTCCCCCATTAACGAGCTTCTGTGGAAATGCTACACTTTCTCATTTCCATTTGCTACAATTTGGACAAAACTACGTACTAACACACAAGACAATGAATCTTGGTAACTTTAACCGACTCATTAGGAGTCACCTTCAGCATCTAAAAGTGACTGCTAGGATGTAAGCACCTGTTTTGCTTTAATGTATGATGTCCAACATGCACATTTTTCATGTCTCAATCTGGCCAGCAGTCTACCTTCTCCTCTCACCTCAACTAATATTCTATCTCCTCACTAAAAGCTTGCTCTCATCTCACACTTTGTTTCTACCTCTATACTAATATCTTCCTCATCTTTGTGTGTCATCCTTCCAGCTCCAGTGTGGGTTCTTTTTCCACCACTCTCCTTTGGGGTAGGTTAACAATTCCTACACAAGTCTATTTCTTATCACTTCACTACTATCTGTATTCATACTGTCCCCCATATGCCTGTTTTCCACCTGTCCTTTATACTAACCACCCTTGTCCTGTTACTCTATTCCTATTCTTACTGTTTAGTCTAGCCTCACTCTACCAGCATTTTTCTTCAACCACTGTCTTTCACCTGTCTACTTCTTACAGAACCTTCAGTCCTCTGTAACCTACATTAATTATTCTCTTAACTACCTTTTTTCCTTTATGCCTAACTTCTACCTTTCTGCACTGCCTATTTCTTCCACATTCTTTCAACCATCTTTTATCCTTGCTTACCTATAGGGTATGTTCTCTTCACTACACCTTCTGCATCCATCTAATTGTTACTTATAATGCCTTAACATTTCTCTCTGGTATCAAATGTACCATCTAAATTTCCTCCTGTTCTTAATATCAGTTTTGAGAACATGTAATAATTTTGACTACTACTATATTAAATTATTTGACTTCATACTAAAGCAATTGGGTGTCCTCTGTAATGAAGTGCTTCTGTTCTGAACAATTGACCAGCATGTTGTGTCAGAAAGAATTGTTTTTCAAATAATACAGTTTCCCAGACTTACTGATTCCTGACACTTGCTGAGATGATATTATTATATAAAAGCAAGGGAAGAACATATCCTTCCTGCAAAAATGCTTTTGTTGGTATCTTACTGTATTAATATTCATTGGTCTCACACTTCATGACTGAGACAAATGCATAAATATAAATGTTGTGTGGTTGAAATGCCTGAAATTCATTTCACTGAGCTTTTTGCTGTAGTGTTTGCAATGCTATGGATTTTAGAATTATATAATTTAAGTTAGTGACGTGAATCCTAGCTGTGTTGTCTGTTACTACTCTCTCTCCCTCTCCACCCCTCTCTCTCTTCCTCTCCATCCCTTTCTCTCTCTCTCTCTCAAGCTGCTTACTGTCTGATTGACATCTATTCCAGTATATACATCTATACCTATAACCTACAACTGAATTAGTGCCTTTGAAACTGATTGTGCATATACAATACTATCTAATTTTGATATATTTTATAATATATACCATTTTTATTGTATGCACTATTTTGCTTCTCCATACATGTGTTGTCTATATTGAAGATATCATTTCATAGGACGCATTGTATATCCAGGTTTGTTGTATGTATAAAATACGTGTTCTGAATCTCACTACAGTTTTTTGACTCCTTAGTGACCACTGTGGTTTTATCCTAGCTTCTGTCACTGACCTGGGTGTCCAGTGAATATGAACACTTCTCAGATGGTCATTCCTGGACAATAAAACAGTAAGAAATTACAGAATGCCTTAAAGAATTAATAAGATGGTTCCTTTATCACTTTCTTGCACAAACAATAATTTAGAAATGAATAACTAAAGTTTAGCATTACTATGTCTCCAGACAGATCTGCATGGCATCATGCTGGGTAATGTGTATAATACCTCAGGAAGACAGAATTATAATACCTTCAGTGGCTAAACTAACTACAAGAAATGACAAGTGGAATCTCTAATACATACCCTTCAATCAGGAAGTACTTATTCAATGTATTCCTGACATGTGCATTTAACCACACAACATTAAATGCAAAAGTCACAATAAAGTTTTTAGCATGCTGTACAATAGTTGAAGGTAATCTAAATTACTTCTAAAGTGTAAAATATATTATTTCAGAATTTTGATTAAAGCTGCTAATATTGAATGTATGAAACTAATATGTATCTATGGTTCAAAGCCAGCAACAGGAGGAATGCAAAAATGAATTTCTTTAACCACATTTTCCATTTTTTCACCAGACTAAAAGCATTATTACTATGATTGTCTAGTTATATTGTTTCAACTCTACAAGTATTATCCTGCTAGCAGATTTGTGTTTTATTCACTTTGCATAAAATCTTTTTACATTTACATAGATATGGTTACTATATACCAGTAGCTAATAATATAGAGGACTGAACCAATTCCAAACGCCAACAACTTGTAAGCAAAGAAATTCCAGTAACCTTGGATCCTGGTGAAAACGATTTTATTGCAGAATGTACAAAATAAAAACAAAACAACCTAGACCATCAAAGATACCTTGTAGTACTAAGCCCTTTCTCCCTCTAGAAAGTAAACGGGCATCCTCAGAGTACCCTGATGCTACACCACCCACACGCCCCAATGTTGGGGGCTGTGCCCCCTACACCTCCCTAACTGTTTACACCAACTCCAGGGTCACGCTACAGTGGGGAAAAGGGCATAATGCTTTTAATTTCATGTGTCAGTGTTACCAGTTTCGATCAAATGGGTTTTAGGTGTTTTGAACTTTAGGTGTTTTGGTCACAGTCAAATGAATTTCGATCATATGAACTTTAGGTCCTATGAAGTAGACCGATATATATATATATATATATATATATATATATATGTATATATATATATGTATATATATATATATATATATATATATATATATATATATATATATATATGTATGTATAGATAGATATATATCTATATATATATATATCTATATATATATATATATATATATATATATATATATATATATATATATATATATTTTTTTTTTTAATTTATATTTTATTTTATTCTATGTAGGATGTTGAATAAACTTGTTCAATGTTTAAGAAGATCTTTATATACAAAATGTGCTTTAGGGAAATGCTTCTGTGACTTTATGAAATAGTAGTATTACTACTAAGAAGTGATATCATAATAAGATATGTAGTGTGACTGGATGTTTTTAAGGAGTTATTCTGTATTTAACTGACTACTACTGAGTTTGATAAGTTTGTATAATCTGAAGAAGCGTCTTACTAAAACATGAAAGCACTTATTAATATTTACTTCTGCACTATTGCCATGTTTGTTGTTTCTCCTGCTTTTTACGAATATATAACACACGTTGCTTGTTAGGTTTGTGTGTCACAATAGCCACAATGTAGAGTATTACTTTTTATATCTTTTTGTTCATATTTCTATGCAGAATGAGTCTGACAAGCCTTATCTGCAAGGCCATGGAGCGTATTATCATGGAACTTATAAACAAAGACATTGGCAACCTTCAAACACTGGACCCCGCCCAGTTTGGGTTCGTGAAGGGCCGATCTTGTCTCCTGAACTTGAATGACTTCTTCGAATCAGCCTCCAGAGCCATGGACAAGGGTAAGGTGGTCCACACAGACTATCTAGACCTTGCCAAGGCCTTTGACACTATCCCCCACTCTGGAATCATAGATAAACTTACTAAGCTGGGCATTAATCCCTACGTCACCCAGTGGGTTGCTAACTGGCTTACTGATAGAACCCACACTGTAAAAGTAGCCTACTCCAAATCCAGCTCCAGACAAGTGACAAATGGAGTACCTCAGGGTTCAGTCCTGGGACCGCTCTTGTTTGGCATCTACTTCTCTGAAGTACAGGCCAACACTAAGGGACACTGGATAACAAAGTTCGCAGATGACTGCAAACTGGGAACCATTATTGAATCCCCAAATGATGTGGATAGTCTACAAAAGGGCCTTACAGAAACAGATGCTTGGTGCCAGAGCCATGGGCTCAAGCTCAATGCCAAGAAATGCATAGTTATCCCCATTGGGAAAAAACATGTGTCTGTGAATTACCATATAGGTGGCAGTACACTAAACACCGAAAGTGTGATAAGAGACTTAGGGACACAGGTGGACAGCAGTCTCCCCTTCGATAACCACATCACCACAACAATCAGGAAATCCTTCTATGTGGCACACCTCATCACTAAGGGCTTTTTATCCAGAAAAAAGGAGGTCATTGTCCCACTGTACTCATCCCTCATTAGACCCATTATAGAATACAATGCCCCGTTTGGTATGTACCTCTCAAGACATCTGCAACAACTGGAAAGGCCACAGAAATACCTCACTAAAAGAATCACAGGCCTAAAGCAGATGCCCTACGCTGACTGCCTTAAAAAACTCCAGCTATACTCTGTCGCATATCGTCTACTCAGAGGCGATCTTTGCTTAACATACAAGGCCATGTCAAACCCAGAGCTGTTGGACATGCTACACTTAAAGAAATACCAATCCCTCAGAGCCACACGCTCCAGGGAGCTAAGCCTTGTCATCACAATAAACAAAACATGCTGGAGGGATAGGTTCCTGACCCAGAGACTCCCCAGACTCTGGAATAGATTGCCCATACATGTCAATCAGAGTGCCTCTTTGGTCCTCTTCAAAAGGAACCTTGACGATTGGATGGGAGAAAGGAAATTTACCCCGGGGATCACGTCAGTCGCCCTGCTAGACAGGGGACCAGGGAAGTAAATAGTGTGGGAAGAAATAGCCAGGGAATTGTTATGGCTAGGCTTGTATAGGCCCTAGGGCTGATAGCCTAGTACCAACCTATGAACCTATGAAACTATGGTGTAACATACTTGCACATTTTTGAGACTTTGTTGACTGCATTTCCTTACACTTAATATGTATGTGTGTAGTGATTTTATAAGATTTTCTGCTGCACGCATATGCATATACACACACACACACACACACACATATATATATATATATATATATATATATATATATATATATATATGGATCCCTATCACATGGTCGACAGGCCATATGATCGACTTTCATTTGGTCGACAGTTCATTTGGTCGACAAGCAGTTTTATGTGGGGGGCTTTGCCCTCCACACCCCCTAATGTGGGGGGCTGTGCCCCCCCACACCCTCCCTAACTATATATATCAACTCCAGGGTCGCACAACATTGGGCAGGGAGGCAAATCTGCCTGTCGACCAAATGAATTGTCGACCAAATGAAAGTCGATCAAATGGCTTGTCGACCCTCTCAGGTAGACCCATATATATATATATATATATATATATATATATATATATATATATATATATATGGGTCTACTTCTATTCTCTGACAGCCCATTTCACTGAAACCCATTTCGTTGACAGCTCATTTCATTGACAAAAGTATTCAAGGCAAAAACCTGGGTTTTGCCCCCCTCCCCACTGTTGTGCGACTGTGGAGTTGTTATATATAGTTGGTGGGGTGTGGGGAGCACAGCCCCCCACATTGGGGGGGGTGGGGGGGCGCAGCCCCCCCATCTAGAATGTTTGTCAATTAAATGAGCTTTCAACAAAATGGGTTTCAGTGAAATGGGCTGTCAGCGAATAGAAGTAGACCCCATATATATATATATATATATATATATATATATATATATATATATATATATATTTATTTATTTATTTTATTTTTATTTTACATTTGTTTACCAGGAAAGTCCGACTGGAACAAAGTCCATTTACAGCGGAGGCCTGGGGAGAAAAACTCCATAACATAACAATTACAACAAATGACAAAAAAAATTCTGTACAGAGGCATATATACAATCAGAGCTGTGTGTGTGTGTGTGTGTGTGTGTGTGTGTGTGTGTGTGTGTGTGGGTGTGTGTGTGTGTGTGTGTGTATATAGATAGGTTTGCTATCAAAATGTCATTGTTTAGAAAAATGGCTTTTACGTGAAAGAAAACATCAAATCATGTATGCAAAGTAGGTGAAAATGTCGCATCTGATGAACAAATGCAGCAGATTTGCCATTTTCACAGAATGTCAAATGTTATATACTTATACATACTAAAGTACATGTAATTGCTAAGACAGAATTCATGTTTTTGCAGGGAGCAAGCCCCCCACACCCCCTGCAAACTATATATTCCAACTACAAGATCACACTACAGTGAGGAAAAGGATAAATTTCCCAATCCGCTCCATACCACAAGCTCTATTCGTAACATCAATGACTTGTAAGTGAATGCACAGTGGCATTCACTGCAAAGGACACTCGCTCAATTGAAGGTCAGCAATTTGATAATCAGCCAACTGCCAGTTGGCATTCCCGTGTTTGCCAAACTTTCATTCGTCATTTCAATAGTAAACCATATAGATACATGAGTGTCATTCATTTGACTAAATTCTCAAATCACTGAAAGGCAAAAATGTTGAAAACTCATAATACTGAGTGAGGATATTAGATATAGTTAACTGTGCTAGCATGACTGGCTGAAGTTTTGTAAATAATTGCAAATTACTCTGTGTTACATATGCCAGCATGACTAGCTATACTTTTGCAAATAAGTTTATGTTTTTTGATTATTACTCTGATTTATGCAAGATGTTTGAATGTCAAACAGTGTTCTTCTGGCTGATCAAATGTACATGTTGTTTGTAAAGAGAATTCTGAATGTATGTTATACCAGAGTCAGCTGACTTAGATGTGATTTCATTGTGTGCCAGGGCTGGAAGAATAGAATCTTCAATGCAGCTGTTTGTTTACTTTTCAAAGTCAGATATGACAGGAGAGTTCTCATGGCAGCTTCCTGTTACTTTTGAGAAAGATCTGCTATAAAAGCAGGTTCTGAGTCAGTTGTTCAGTTATTGTTCAGTAGTTGTTTTCCAGAGATGTTCAGCAGTAGTAGTCCAGTTGTTTCCAGGAGAGTAGTTGTTGCAGTTATTGCAGTTGCTGAGGACAGACAACATCCTGAAGTATGGACATAATTTCTCATCTTACCTTGCAGAAGTAAGAGTAAAATCTTGCCTTGCTAAATTGTTTATATTAGATATGGATAAAATCATCAGATAGCAGGGAACTACAGCTAGATAGTTAGAGGTTTTCTAAAATCAGTATGAGATCTATCCTACAGAATTATTTTAATATTTCCTGTGTGTGAAATTCTAATGTTTATTGGTATCAGTTATTCAGTATTTACATGTTTTAAATTATTTTATTTATTATTAAATGTTTTATTACCTCTCATTGTAGCTGGCTATTTAGTTAATATTTTTAATAACTTGAGCATGTTTATGCTTATTGTGATAACACCAGGGCCACTCCGGATACATGCTACCATTTGTTTCATTATCTGTTTTACCCAATATAATTGAACACCCCTTTTGAAGGGTATTGCAGTATTTGACTGGTGGCAGCTGTTACTTTGTAATTTGGGCAAAGAAACACATCAGGTAAATTTGTGTCAGTCTTTCCCAAGAGTGTCTGTATGTGTGAATATCAAACATTTAAGTGTGTCAGATGCCTAGAAATGGGACACAGTCTTCTGCAGTGATTAGTGTGGAGACTCCTTTGTAGACCTAGAGTGACGCATATAGTCCAGTCCCAGGTTTGGAACCTGTTCCCAGTGTCTTCTTAGGGGAAATTTTGTATTTCTATCCCTGCTTTTAGTGACACTCCCTTACCAGAGATAATGCTGAGGATTGAGACTCCTTAGTTACTGCCCTGGGGTAAAGAGGGCTTGTCACATATTGAAAAGAGGAATTTGACATTTCCTCACTGTTGTGCAGTCCAGGAGTTGGTATATATAATTAGCAAGGGGTATACGATAACTTTCACCATGCATTAAAACGGTTTCAATATTTTGAGTTATCAGTATTATGAACTACACCCATGTACGTATACAAACATACACACACACACACACACACACACACACACACACACACACACACACACACACACACACACACACATTAGTGTTACAAGATTTGTTGCTGCATGTATTTCATCTGGTGCTGAAATGTCAGTGATTTTTTTGGTGGTATAGTTGGTCAAAGTATGTAATGGTCATAACTTAGCAGATTGACCATTAAATAACCTTTCCATGAGGTTATGTGACATTGGAGTTAGTATATTTAATTTCTGGGAAGTGGGGTAAAGCCCTCCATGTAAAAGTTGTCTTTTATCTTAGTTTTGGTAATCGCAAATGTAACCTACTGGTTTATATTTGCAATTTACTTTTTTAATATAATTTACTTGGTGATCACCAAATTTTGTTTGATGTTTTGTGTTTCAAACAATCTCATTGGTGATTATTCATTATGTACTCATATATACGTATATATATATATATATATATATATATATATATATATATATATATATATATATAGTTTCAGTACTAGTGTAGAACTTACTTAAAATACTTTGAAATAAAAAATAGTAAATAAATAGTCCACAATCTTTTTTACAAAAAGGCAAATAGAAGAACAAAAAAATAACTGAATGTATTATAAGTCAACAGGACAACTACAAGAGCAATAGGCAAAATGACAGTTTTAAAAATATACCTAACCTTTAAGAAACAGTGTAAACCTTTAAAAATGACTCACTCAGAATCTATCTAGTACATTGAAATAGTTTACCCCTCTGCATAAACAGTACAGTAGCAAGGACCCTCTCCTTCACTCTGAAATAACCATAGGTACTTGTTTGTGATTTTTTAAATACAAATTACTTAGCATTACTATAAGCCTCAGCACAGGCACAATATTACTGAAGTAAAACTAAAGCAAGTGACTCATTGGGGGGTTGCAATAGGGGAAAAAGAGAGATAAGAGCATCCATTCTAGTAATTAGTTATGATTTTTCCTGTGGCTCCTTTGGAAATCTGCTACAGATTCCTAAGCAAGGCACTGATGTCTCTGTTTTCAAAAGCACCCTGCCTGTAGGCAGGATGGAAAAAGATGCTTCTTTAAAGTACATTAACTTGCATAATGTTGTTTTTCCCTTTACACATAGAAACAAAAGGAAACATTCAGATCTACACTGACTTCACCTTACTGATTTTGAAAAGAGCATTTTTATGTAATTTATTTTGATGACATAAAATAGGAAAAATAATTAACTCTGATTCAAATGGAAAACAAATTCAGACATGTTTAATTTAAGTAATGGGCTATGCAGTAAAGAATGAATATCAGATGTATTTCCTGTGGATCAAATACCTTAAATAATACAGTACTATCACTCCATTCCTATATCAGTAACATTGGTAAATGCCATTTACTTACACTATTTATTAATTTTCCCTCTATGGAATTCTGTGGAGTCTTCAAGGTCTTGGACCTAAAAGTACATCTTGGCAGGCTGTTATCTTGTTCATAACTCCCACCGAAACCAAAACCTTACATGCTAAAGTCTGTATACCATCCATTACAAGCCCACGATCTGCAATGATTGATATCTGGTGTTAATGAAGACCAGCAACTGTGATTTTAATAAGAAAACAAATCCCTTTTACTAGCCCATATCTAGCCTATATCTATCATGCCTCTCTGCCGCCTTGTTTCCTACTGAATTATTAAGCAGTCCCTGTGTGAGTAATGCCTATTTAGGAAGAAAACAAATCCTACTAGTAATTATATTTAAGGAGTTCTCATATTTGGTCCTACCCAAATGCGTTTCTTGACAGCATGTCCTATGAGGTATCTTATAACTTGTATAAATAACAACTACTGGGTTAGCTGACCTAAGTTAACCTATTCATATTCCAAAAATAAATGTCTAAGTCGTATTTTTTATGCTGATTATCTTACTTTCCACAGCATCCCTCAAACTGAGAGTCAAACCAACAATCACAAAGAGGACACCCTCTACAAAGAATGGTAATTCAACATTCCTTTGTGTCATGAACATTAAAAGAACTTAGATCTGCTGATACCGGGAGAAGTATGATTTTCTCCCCAGCTACAGATGATACTTCCAATCCAAAATATCTAGGAGAAAATATCTACCTTCTTAGTGTAAGTCATACACAAAAGCAGTACTGTTCCCACAAAGAAAATAAAACAGACTGCAAAAGAACATGGTGCTCTATAATGTCTTACAGTCAGCAAATCAGGTTTAATTAAAAATTGTGTCTTAAAAGAGGCATCGTTGTTACCTATGTGACACAGTAAGACCAGGAAGAGAAATTATAAAAGTGGCTAGGACACAAGACCAAACACTCTGGGTAAAATGGTAATTAGACAGGCAAAATGTACCCAAGCTATACAGCATTTAATATATGCATCAATGCACTAATGCCTAACACAATTAACACAAGAAAGCTTTCATTCACCTGTACATAGACTAGACCATTCTAGCTCTGTAAGAGGCTTCATACAATATGGCTGCTGTAATAATAATAATTCGGCAAAATATTTGGGCAAATAGGCACAAAAATGGTATCTAATTATACAAATCTCATAAGAAATATAAGACCTCTATAGGCATACTGAAAGCAATTTGCATACTCAAATGCAGAAAAAATAGGAACATACAACTCCCATGCCAAAGAGTGATTGAATACATATTCAGCACACATGCATTACGACTACATCAAGTGGCAGCTATACACAAAACATTTAAGTAAGCATTTCCATAACTTCAGTAACTTTTGTTACTGTTACATGTACCAACGCAAGTCTCCACAGCAAGCAATAAGCTTCAGAGAATTTATTAAAAGTTCACCAACAGTAAGTGCTTTCGTCAAGTAATACAAACTTCTTCAGACCAAGTGAATAAAATAAATTGTCCCCACCTACAATATTTATACCCCTGCTAATCACATAGTAATTAACCAATTGCATACATCAATTAAATATTTTTAAAGAAATACTTCACTCTATAAAAAAATATATATATATATATATATATATATATATATATATATATATATATATATATGTATATATATATATATATATATATATATATATATAAAACTAAATATATATATTTTGTTTTTTATTTTTTATTTATTTTCTATCTTTTATCTCTCATATGCTTTCATTTTTAAAACACTGCTTATGCTAATAATATCATTCAGACGAGGCCAAGATGAAGCATTCAAGGACAATTGCCCCCACAATTCCCTCTGCTCCAATATAATTGGCCAAGGATAACCCCTAGGATGTTTTGCTACTTGCTCCAAGATAAAAAACAAAAATCCATGATCCCAATGTACCCCAAAATGTTTGACTAGGGAATTCGTGAGTTTATGTTTACTTATGTCGTAGCAGTGTTCGTGTATCCGCTGTTTCAATTTTCTCTTTGTCTTCCTTACATAGAAACCTTGGGCATTCTTTGCAAAGTGCCACATAAACAACACCTTCTATATGACAATTATAGAAACCTTTAGTCTTAAAAACTCTATTCCTAATCTTAACCTCATGCCCTTTAGTATCATACAGTATTAATTACAGGCCCCGCATTTTGACATTTTTCCTTTTCTTCTATTTTTATAGTTATTGGACATACCATCAAATAAATATTTCAATGAACTTCCTCATTTATACACTATTTTTGGTCTTGCCCCTAATTTCTCATAAACTTCTTTATTATTCATTATTAATCCCCAATTCTTATTCACAATATTAACCAATGGTCCACTATCCATATTATATGTCATAACATACAAAGGGCCATCAGTATTGGTATTGTGGTGCACTCTTGCACTTATAACTAATTCACTTACAAAAGTTTCATTGTCCATTTCTGGGTCCTTACCTACCCAAGCATTAGCACTAAAGACTATGTTACTATGTGTATTCTCTAACAAAGGCCGAAAATGACCCATTCTTCTCTTAAACGAAACTTCTTCAATCATTGAGTCTATTAAATCGCATGGGTAACCCCTTCTATGGAACGTATTCTTTAATTTAATACATTCATCCAAAAAGTCACTCCATTCAGATACCATAAGAACAGCCATTACCAATTGTCCTTTCACCATAGCATGTTTTTAGTGAAAGGGATGGCTGCTTGTGAAATGTAACAAAGTATTAGAATAGGATGGCTTCCTACAGAGTTTTGAAGCAAGACTATCCTTGCTAGGATGTGCAAATAAATAGACATCCAAGTAGTTTGCCACCATTTGGCCTATTTGAGACATAAATTCCAAAAAAGATGTAGTATCATTAATATACTGTATAAATTCTTCCACTTTATCTACTGGACCCACCCATACAATAAACAAATCATCCAGGTAGTGAAAATATAGATGTATACATTCAAAAAAAGGACTGCACCATAAAAACGTATTATCCTGGGCTGACATTACTGAGTTTGCAAACAGTGGGCCGCATGCTGCCCCCATAACTACCATTGAAATTTGTTTGAAATACTGGCACTGAAAATAAATAAAGTTGGAATCGAGCACCAACTCCATCAACATTAACACATTCACTAAATTCTGATCAATACCAAAATTAAACATCAAATACTCTTAAAACAATTGCAGTCCTACATCATGTGGTATACAAGCAAATAAGTCATTCACATAAATAGTTAGGAAAATAGGCTTCAAAGCTAAATCAATTTCATTACATTTTATTAAAAATTCCCAAGAATCTTTACATAAATAGGGAATATGCATGACATAATCTTTCAATAACCTATCAATAATTCTAGCTATATAATAAGATTTGGAGTATTTTTGCATCCACAATAGGTCTGAGGGAAGGGTCTTCGAAACTCTTATGAATTTTTGGCACCTCAAAAATGCAAGGAACATATGGACATTCCATATGCATAAATTTACACTGGTCCCATTTAATTTGTCCTTGCATTAACATGTCATATAGTAAAACATCTATCTGATGGTAAGCTATATTAACTTAATTCAGGGAAGCTTCAACATATGCTCCCTCATATAAGAGTGTCATCAAACATTGCTCATAATCCAGCTGGTCCATTATGAGCATCTCTCCCACCTTATCGGGTTGCATCACCCTCAAGTTAGTGGATGAAGTTAGTTCCATAATCATTTCATGTTGCGTCCTAGACAAATTAAAATCAAAATTAGACCTAGCTGTTTCCATCAAATAATACTGTATGTCTAGTTCACATATATTAGAAAACAACTCCAATATAGGATGTAAATCAGGATATAACTTTCACAGTACCTGTTGATTGTGCAGATTGTATAGTGTTCAGTGATTCTATTTGTTCCTGAAAGAATTCTTCTTCTGAACTGAATATTCCTTCTGACTGTAGTTCATATACTTATAACATGATCCTGGGCATACTAGGGCGAAGTAAGGATATAGTGTGTATCAGAAATAAGTTATGGAGCCACATTGTACTTTACATCTTCTGTTTCCCAGAAACTCCAAAGTCTTGTGTAAACATTGCTGGGAAAATCATCAGTAAAAGGCACAAATTATCCATGATGCCTAAAAGGCAATTGCAAGCTAAAGACAGCAGCTCCTTTTCCCAAAATGCATTTTTGTTGATACAAATTGATTTCTACAGTGCCACATATAAAGCACCCTGGCTTAGTTATTTTCTACCATTCAATGCCATTTCTGAACAATTCAGAGTCCTCAGTGCACAACATGTTGAGTCTGAATGATAAGCCTTCAACCGAGGCTCCATCTGTTTGAGTTGGTGGTAGCTCAGGTGGATAGAAAAGACCCCATGGCACTTATCAAAAAATGTAGGGGTTGTTTTATTATATTAATACTTTTTCATCTTTCTTCCATTCTACATTCATTATATTCACATGGTATATCGTACTTAATATATCACAGGAAAATACTCTAATTGTTTATTTTCCTGAGAACATGTAAAACACATTTCACCCTTTCCAGCATAACTATTTCTTATATTCTGTATTATTTCCTCATCGTGGTTTCTTTTGTTATACAGAATTCTTCACATCTCCCATTTTTCACTTTCTTTTTCATTACCATCCATATATTTCTCATACAGTACCATGTCGATATCAATGCTTTTAAATACTTTCTAGTCATCAATGTCTTTGAATAATCATATTTCTTACAATACAAAAACAATGTTGTGATATCTCTTCAGTATTACAACTATTACTCATTCTTTGTGATATCATTTTATATTTCATGTTACTTTTCACTGACAGTTATCCAGTAATAAACACCACAAAAAAATGCACTTGCTTAAAAAAAAAAATTCAAAATCTATCGTGCCTTTTATCTATTGCTTTCTTGTATTCACCATCTCCCATTTTCCCCCAGGAATATTATAATAGTTCACTTTCAGTATTTTTGACCCATTCTTTTCTTTCCATCTTTACCTCATTTATATCAGATTCCCGTGTCTTTATTTTACGTTTATATTGATTCTCTTCCAGTCCTTTTGTTTTTCTTTTACTTTTCTATCTCCCACTCAGTCACATACCTTTACATTTTTAAATAAAGAATTTCCAAGTGTTGTCTTTTATCAGACACTTTTTCTAAACACCCAAAACAAATGTATTGATGTTGAGAAAACAACTGAATTTATTAAATTGAAGCCCCAACTTTTCTTTTACATTATAAACTATCCCTCATTTGACTGGATCCAACCTTGTTCCCCACAGAAAACCAGTACCCAATAATTCAGTTTTCATACAGCTTCCAGGCAACTTGGATATACATACATATAGCTACATTTGCTAGCTTTACTAAATTATATGTGTAAACATATATACCCTTTTTCTTATGGACAACTGAAACACCCTCTTTGAATCTGTCACCTTTCGTATTTTTTGGATCATCTCTCCATTGCTCTATTACCACTTTTTCCCTTCCAAACTTAATCCCTAAAACATCAGTTTCACCTCTGGTAAAATAAATGTCTGCTATTCTTACCACATCTCCAAACTCCTTACTTTTTGACTTATTTAACTATAATCCTACCGTACCTAAAATGTGATCTGTTCTGTAAATTATCTCTTTCATCCAGTGCTTTTTCTTGGCTGCATTGGCTATCATTAATGGTAACTTTGTTCCTTCCTTAATTTCCCACTGCCATCCTCTAACCTTGATCTACATGCTTGTATAACTATATATATTAACATCACAAACAGACATATGTTCAATGGACAGCCCTGCATTACCCTTCTTCACTGTCCTATTTCTTTTGCTACCCATCCATTCACCATCACAAGCAACAATAGTTTTTAAAAATCATCCTCTCTATACTTTTTATTTTTTTCTATCTCATATTCTTTTAAAATGTTCAGCATTTTCCCATGATCAATACTATCAAATGCTTTAGCCATATTGCATATTGTTAGTTTGTCTTTCCTTTCTCCTTCCCCTTATTTATATACCCAGCCATTTCTTTTCTCTTTTTTGTTTTTTTTTTCCAGTTCATCCTTTGGCCTCTTTTTTCTTCTTCTTTTGACCCTTTCCCCAAGAGAACATTCTAATTTTTTTCAGATTCAGAGATCATATTTCCTTCTTCTTCCTCTGTTTCTAGTACCCTGGAGATGTTTTCAATCTCTATATGTGTTTGTTTTTCATTTATTAGTTTGTGGACTTCATTTAGTGCATATTTTTTCTATATTTCTGTCATGTACTTCCTCACCCTCACCACCATAGTTTCATCATTCACTTCCACCATTGCTGTTGTAAAACCTTGTTTTTCACCCTCATTTTCCTGACTTTGTCTTTCTTCATTAATTAGTGGGACAACCAAACCAAAAATGATCCTCACTTCCACATTTCCTATAATATGGTTTACAGTTTTTTTTTCTAGAATGTCCAAACTCCCCACACTGTGCAAGCCATCTTTTCGTACAGTCTTGTATTAAATGTGATTCATACCTGCAGAAAAAAAGCATGCTTTTGGCTCTTCCCATTACTTAACACTTATAGGTTAGTACTAGGCTAATTGCCCTCGTGGGCCATTTTAAGCCTGGCCAAGTACCCCAGCTAAGAATCAAACCCTGCACCTTGTGTCTGCAAGGTGAATACCTTAACCATTATGCTAACCTCCAACTCTGTTTTTTCTTATTTATTACTGTCACATTAAGCACATGCTGCAATTTATTTTCTGTTTTTAAAGTTACATAAACTTCCCATCCCCCTGCCTATACTTTTATGTCATTCACAACTTTTTTAATATTATGTACATCCTATCATAGGCTTAGAAAAAGCAGTTTACATTCATTCTGTTCTATCTCAGTTGATTTGAACTGTAACAACAGTTTTCTTTTTATCTGTAAATTTAAATTTTGATAAATATAGTCCTTCCAAGAAGTTAAATTACATCTCCTTTCACATTCATTAAGAAACTTTTTTGCTAATGCAAATATCTCAAAAGTTATTTCACAGAAAGGTTCAGTTCATATATGTATTAATGCCTTAATGTCAGACAAACTGAATCATAAGGGCATAACAACATTATTTGAAACACATTAGCTATTTATCTGTTGTTCATACTTTGCTTTCTTCTGCACAATAGGCCTTTCCTTCATCTCTCAACAGCTCCCTTATTTCTCCTAGGCACCTGCACATCCTTGTCTTTCTGCAGTCATTCACTGGAACCTGCTAATGCTGCTGCTTCATTAGTGTTTACTTTGGAAATGTTGCTGCCAGTCTCTCTCTGTTTATTGCTCTCTCTTCCATCTTCCTGAAGCCCAACACAGAGCATGACCTTAAAGTCAGTAACTCCACTGGCAAGACATGCCCCCTCTGTATACACACCACTGCTTACAGTATCCATCAATCTTTCTGTCATCTCATTAGTGCAAAATATTTTGTCCATTACCACACTCCATCACATGGCATGTGATTCTTCTGATTCTTCTTCTTCCATCATTTTTTGTAAAACAAAGTCCTTCAGACACCCTGACATCAAGATATTCACCTTCAAAACATCTTTATCCTTCTGAATTACAGTATCTGTCTTCTCCTTCTCCAGCTCATCTCCACTCACAGCCTCTATCTTAGACTCAGCATTTACTAGTAACAGCCCTCTGGCGCCACCTAGCAATCACCTCACAAATAGTCCTCCAAAGGAAAGAGGAAGTTTCCAGATGCCCTGGCCAAATTTTCCAGTAGTATAATTTATTTAAGCTTATAGCACCTTTTTGAATACTTCCAGATCATACCCATAGCTCATTATGGCATCCAGAGCTTTTTGGGGGGTCTGGCTTTATTTACTAAGTGACCAGCTAATAATAGGCAATATTAGAAAGTAGAAAGATGTATTAACAAAATGAGACTAAGACTGTTAGTCTAGGATATATTGCAGTAGAAAAAATAATTCCTGTTTACTTATTATTCATATTTTCATTTATGAAGCTAATAAAACAGGAACAAACCACTTGCTGACAAACAGGATAAACGCCCAGTGCTCCAGAAAAACTTGAATAATATTAATGAAACCAAAAGGAGCAACTAGGCTGATGCAGAGTCACAAGTAGAAATGAAAGGCAAAATCCTCAGGTTAAAATCCAAATGAAAGGCAAAATCCTCAGGTTAAAATCCAACTTTAATTCCACTGCAGGTCAGATAAGCGCTTTCACTCATTCATTTGAGCTTCATCAGATCATGTAACAAAGACCTTCAAGTACATAGGCTACATTTATACAGTTAAAACATCTCCTATTGGCTGCTTCTTGTTCCATATTCATGAGTTAATCTAAGCTTAAAGATATATGCACATATAAACATACTGAGATGTATAAAATGAATATAAAAAAACATATAAAAAACATATAAAAAAACATATAAAAAACTCTCCATGAACACTCAAGATGCTCTAATAAATATGTATATATATGTCAAAAGAAATCTATTTCAAGGGGTAAAAACATATATGTGCCACATATATGTGGAACAGTCTCACAATTGGAAATAAGTACACAAGGCACTTTCTGTTAACTAATTCTACAAGGATTCCCTAAAAAATCACTAGATGTTATCCAAGGAAGCAAATACATACTTTAAACTTTAATTTGCATATGAAAAATAAAAATGAGTGTTTGCTTTTTATCTCTTCTTCTTAAACCTGAATGCTCAGCAACTATACAATTTTCATAATGTTTAAAAAATGCTACTTTTGAAAAACCATGATGTATAATTTTGACTTTCTGGAACTTCAAATTTGTGTACAGTATTGCTATAATGTGGTAGCTGAGTGCTGTGAAATATAGTGATGTAGGGCAGTTTTGTTTTTACTTATTCCAAATGATGAAGTTTCTACTTGGACTTTTATTGTATATACTGTATGTTTCGATGTAAGGAGTCTATAACAACTTATTGTTCTGCTATATTTTTTCTTCTTGTTCTTTACATAAATTTGCCTTTATCTTTTCCTGGTTTTGGATAGTTGTGGTTAGGCACAGTTTTTGACAGTAAGAAATGCCACCTGCCTATACTATTAAATCCTATTTTGCTTAATTATTCAATGCTCTATGACAATTCTATTTCTAATACATTATTAATCATTAAAAAGAATTTAAATGTGGATAATTGATAATTGATTAATGGATTAAGGAAATCTAAATAATTAAAAAGAAGAATTTGTTTTACAATTTATTTTATAAGTCAAAAGCTTGCGTTTTATTTATGCAAGAGAGACACACAATGTCAAATCAATGGTCTCAAATTACAAAGAAAAAATGGATTAATACCATCATAGAGTCAGGTTTTAAATCAAACAGCTCAGGCATTGCCATTATAATTAAAAACTATTTTTAAAGATCCAATAATATATCATAATGCTGGCTTGGAATGAGGATGGTGTTACTTTATTGTTAAAACCAAGCTTTTGGAGAAACGTGCTATTTTTAAATATTTACACTCCCTACAATGGACAACAACAATTTACTATGACTATATGTAAAATATTAAGTCATTTTCCCAACCATTATTATGCTGTTGGAGAGGACTAGAATGCAATGGCTGAGCCTAGTGTGGACAGAACAAAGAAGAGTAAAACTTATAACTATCATGCTTCCAAGGCTTCTCTTGATTTAAAATCAGACTTTACTCTAATTGATCCTTTGAATTTTCAAAGAAATAATGCTTTATCCCAAAAATGTACATATTATTCTCATTGTCATAAATCTCGTGCCAGGTTGATTTCTTTCAAATATCCGAAGCATTTTTAAATTTTGAATATAACTTTCATATAGAACGTGGATATTTTTCAGACCACTCTGAAATTTCTCTTATTATTAACTGGAGCCTACAACTGGACATTAAATTCTAACCTATTTCAAAAAGTAGACACTAAAATGAAATTATTCATTTTTTGATAATTTTCTAGATAATTCCTCAAACTCTCAAATCCCATTTGACATTCAATTGGCTGCCATTAAAACCAAGATTAGAAGCTTATTAATAAATAAGACTACTTTCTTTAAAAATTTAATAACTTCTTATAGTATCAGTCTTAACAGGAAAAATTAATAAGTTGGAACATGATCTACAACTAAATTTCAGGGATGATACTGCAAAACGTCTAGCTGACCTCCAAAAATAATTCTATTTATTAAACATCAAACAGCAATCATTTTATGAAAAGAAAACTCTAGCTGGATATTCTGAGTGGGTGCAAACCCCTTCTAAATTTTTGGGAAGACTTATAAATATTAATAAAACTCCACATTTAATAACCAAAATCTTATAACAAAACAAAATTTACAAAACTAGACAGGAGAATATAGAAATTTTTGTGCAAATATACACAAACCCGTATGGAGATCACAACATTAACTTTTCCACACAAGAAATGGATAAGTTTGTAAACAATATAACTTTTTCAAAAACTAATAAAGATCAACAAAATACTCTCATTGCACCTTTTATTCAACAAGAAATTTTGCATATTATTAAAAATCTGAACTCTGGCAAAGAGCTGGGACTGGATGGTGTTATAGTTGACTTTCATATCATTTTTGATAAGCCTATCTCTAAAAATGTATTGCATGTATTTAATTATATAAGTGAAAATGGTATTTATTATCTTTATCTTAACAACTCCAAAACCATTGTTATCCCTAAATCCAACACAGACCTTAAAAGGCCTTTGAATTATAGCAGATACCGCTTATAAATGATAATATTAAGATTTTTGCTCTAATAAGGGGAAATAGGTTAAAAAACATTTTACCACAAATAATTTATTCTTATCAGTCTGGAATTATGCAAGCTAGGCAAACATGTGATCATACACTAGCATTAGACATCTTAATTACACTTTCCAAACATTACAATCTACTTCTTCACTTAGATTGGATGCTTCAGAAATTTGCAGTTTTTCCATACTTTGGACCACCCTTCATTAATTAGTAAAAATTCTTTATTCAAATGGCCACACATCTTTATACATTAAAAAAACTCTCACATTCCCCAATTATGATAATTAATGGCACAAGACAGGGTTGCTCTCTTTCACTATATTTATTTAAATTATATATTTAACCACTGTTTCCTCTTATAACACAAAAAACTTCCTATCTAATTTTAGAAAATTATAAGATTCCCATACCCTTAATGGCTTTTGCTGATGATCTTAATCTCCATTTCACCTCACCTAGTATGAATTTGCCAAAAAATCTACATAATATTGATATTTTTTAAAATTGTCTAATTATAAACTAAGTTTATTTAAGTCTTTCATTGTTCCTGTTAACTCAAATTACCATTTGCTTAATGTTCTTCCTAAGCCACAAATTAAGATTAATACTTTATTAAAATACATGGGTATAATTTTCTATCATTATCCTTCTTCCTTCTTTAAAGATAGTTTATCACAGATATTGGTGAATATTGAACATGGTATTTAGAATTAGAATAAACTAAAATTTCCTTTGCTTTCAAAAGTGGCTATTATCAAAATGAATGCATTGCCTAAGCCGTTGTTCCAATTTACCTCAATTAATCTAACAGTTCATTTAATTTTTCTTCAGAATATCTATACTAAATTATCCAACTTCTTATGGTCCCCAAACTCAGTTAGGATTGGATATAAAAAAAATAATTTATCCTTAAACCTATGGTGGTTTGAGACCTCGTGACTTTAAGTTATACTATGATATAATAAATTGTAAGAGATTAATTCAGTATTATAATACAATCCTATGTCAATCTTACAGAGTCTTACTTGGATTAAAATATATCATAATCATATACATATGTCTGAATATAATCTGAAAGCATTACCTTTTATTAAAAAAAAATTTAAACAATCTCAAAATACACAAATTCTTAACAAATAAGATAAAGCCCTTTAAAATTGTATTCAATTGATTTAAAAAAATCATTTTGTTACTACATCCAATTCATCTAATCCTAATTTAAAGTTGAATAACATAATGCTAAACCTTTCTAATTACACTCTCCTTAAAGACAAGCATGTCCCAGATTTTATAAATAAAGACACCTTCCAATTAGCAACTTAAGAAAAGCTATAAACTTCCCAAAAGTTATGTTGTTATATTAAGACAAATAATTGAATTAACAGTATTTCTAAATGAACCTAACATCAGTGACTATAATATAACATTATACAAACACTTATGGAAGAACTTCACCTTGAAGAAAAGGTTGTCCAATTCATACAAATGAATTACATCAATAAAATACCAAAACTCTATTATTTTTCTCCAAATACTGGACCAACCTAAACACATTAATTGCATACCACCAGAAAATCTAATCTATTCACTTAATTTCAAAAATGTTACATTTGAAAAAAATCCTCTAGACCCAGCTCATGATAGTCAACAATGCATATTAAACTCCATTCATTCTTAATAAATTTTGCCATACCTCATCTCCAGAGTGCTCCTTTTCTAACTTTCAAAGAGCTGATTTATTACATATTCTACAGAGTTGTAAATTTTCTTACAAGTTTCCTAAAAGTCAAATTAGAAAAAAATAGATTATGAGAAATCTAATTTATTTTGGGAATTTGCAGATCCCCCGCATGGGTTAACGCAACAAGATATTCACATTTTATTCACATTATTTTCACTGATCAAACTCTTCATTCCCTAAAACTGGATTGATAGATCCAAAATGACAAAGTGCTATAAGTACATATCAACACATAAATTATTTTTACCCAACCCTTCTAAACACTCATGTTATGACAACTATTGGAATAAATATTTTGACTGTATCTTAAAATATTAATGCTTAACATCAGTTCCTAAATTTTAATTGTTTTTATACATCAACTCTTCTAATTGTTGATCCAAGCATATAATTATGGTTCTTTCTTAATTTTATACTATTTAATGTCATTCTCTAAAATCACCTTTTTACATATTACCTAATTTTGTTTCTGGGCTTCTGGCATTTTATTGTGTATATAAAACTCTTATGTATAAAGTTTATACTATTTTTGCATATGTTATTACTTTGCCTTCTCATGGTATTTTTATTCTTTCTATATGTCAGTCATTTTTAGGCAATATTTTTTGTTGTTGCTACTATAAAGGTTTGAAAGACAAAATAAAGATTTTTGAAAAAAAAGAAAGAAACCCCTCAGTGTCCATACCTAACCCACTCTGGTTTCCAAAGTCCTGTCATCAGTATGACACTTCTTCTGACAGGGGGTTCCCAGGGCAAAGGAGATCACTTCAAAAGATGTTGGATCAGAGTCTGGGATAGTGCATAGAACCAGGGATTCTGTGGGTCCATTTCTGATAGATGTCCACAGAATCCCTGAAGGTTTCCCTTACTTTTACACTCTGGAAGCAGTCAGGGAAACATATCTCTACACCAGTATTCATGGTTCACCATCACGCAAGACATGAACACACTGTGAAAAAGCACCAACACTTCACTCAGCTCGATGAAGAAATAAATGTAAAAAGCTGTTTTTTATTCACTTTAACACCAAAACAAAATAAAATTAAGTGCTTTTTGTTTGGGAAATAGCCAAACTTCTTCAGATGTAGAGCAAGAACAAAAACAGTAAGCCCAGCTTTTGCTAAGAATAAATATAAATATATGTGCATATGTAATAAAACTAACACCCATATTATTACATATGCACATATATTTATATTTATTCTTAGCAAAAGTAACAATTTCTATTGTGTCATGATGTTTGTAAAGTCTTAAAGTTTTTAGGTTTATTTTGCTCTTGTTAGCAAAACAATGCAACTGTGAAGTGTAATCTTAAATGAGTGTTGTGATCCACCTGCAGGCAATTAATCAATGAACTCTTCATGATATAGAATGGATTTTTGCTGGGCTGACTGTTTTTGTTCTTGTGCTACATCTGAAGAAGTGTGGATATTTCCCAAATGAAAAGTGCTTAATTTTATTTTGTTTTGGTATTAAAGTGAATAAGAACCACTTTTTACATTGATTTCTTCATCGAGCTGAGTGAAGTGTTGTTGCTTGTTCACAGTGTGTTCTTTTCTTCAGTTTTTTGTTTGTCAGTTCATTTTCTATCATGCAAGACATGTAAGTATGAGGGAATCATACCCAGAGGTTATTGCATTCCATTTTTGGAAGTTCTCCCACCCCTCCCCTTATATTGGTGGATGGCCCACCCAGTCAGGCAAAGACTGCTATGTGAGAGATTCTTTCCCTTCTGCAAAAAAGAGCCATACTGGGGGTCCCACCAGACCAGATTGGGTCAGAATTTTTTTCACAATTTATTTTTTAGTTCCAAAGAAAACAAAGAACCTTCAGACCATCCTCAGCCCAGGTTTCCTAGATGACTATGTCAAAAAGATCTGTTTTTGAATGGTCTTGGTGTAATCGATTTTTGTTGTACGTGTTCAGATAAATGAATGGATGTGCTTTATAAATCTCCAGGATGCCTACCTTCACATATAAGTAGTGAAGGCATCTGGGAGATTTCTGCACTTCTGCTTAGGAGGCAGTCATTAACAATTCAGAGCCCTGCCTTTTGGTCTCACCTCAGCTCGCTAGGTGCTCACCACATGCATGACAGTTGTAGCAGCTCAGCTGTGTCATCTGGGATTCAGGATTTACTCTTATATGGATGACTGGCTCCTGGCTGCTTCTGTCAAGGAGTCTGTTCTATAAGTAAGGGATTAGATGCTCCAACTTTGTGCTTCTCTAGGCATTTCTGTTAAAATGGGGAAATCCAACCTGACTCCTCTCAGCATTTAGCTTTTCTGGAGTGCCAGGTTAGACATGACTATAAGTCTGATCTCTCTTCCACACTACAGAATTTCATCCTTGAGGACTACAATGCAGACTCTGCTGGAGTTTGATTGCCCTCTGTCAGAGTTGATCTATGGGGGGGGGGTTCTTGGGTCTCATAGCATCATCAATATTGATGATGCAGTTTATTTATTAACACATGAGGATTCTACAATGGCTGGTATAGTCACAATGGTCTCAGACATATGAATTCCTTTTTTATCCCATTATACTAACTCAGTCATGGAGAATTCATCTGAAGTGGTGGCCTCATTCTCTGCAGGCAGACTTTTTCCATTTTGCTCCCAAGTAGTAACAGCAACCAAGAATGCATCGGGAGGGGGGTATTGCGGAGGGAAAATGGTCCAAGGTTTTTGGTCAGATTCGGAGACTTGTCTTCACATAAATGTCTCTTGTGTTGTGGGAGTTACAGGACTGTCATCCTCCAAAAATGATAAACATACAGATGGAAAATGTGAATGTAGTCTGGTGCATAAACAAGCAAGCAAGGGGGAACCATATCTTATCCACTTTTTTATGAGGCCATGAGAGTGAGCTAACAGGAAATGGCTTCTCACTGATTTCTAATGGTATCCTACACCCCTGGAAGGTTTAAAGATCTAGGGGGCAGGCTCAGTAGGAACCTCATCTTGCCTCATGTGTGGTCCGTGAATCTAGCAATTGCAAAGGAGAGTTCAATAGCTGGGGCACACCCTGCTGCAATTTATTTGCAACTTCCCAGAATACCAAGTACAGCAGTTATTTGCCATTCTCATTCATCAGGGCCTCCACAGTTACTTTACATCTATCCTCTTGTTCCACTCATTACCAAGTTTATACAGAAAGCTAGTCAGTGCAAAGCCACAATCATTTTCATAGCCTCATTTTCGCCCGGACAGATATGATTCCCCCTCCTCAAACCTTACCTGAAGGAGCCTCCTTGGCTTCTCAATCCACTACCATATCTCATCACTCACTCCTCTGGGGACCCTCACCTGGACATTCCCAATCTGAAGTTACATGCTTGTTTTTTGCACTTCCTGTGATGACAAGGGATATATTTCTTCCTTTTGATATGGTCCACATCCTCACAGCTTTCCAGAAGTCCTCTAGGTATACAGTATATCACAATAAATGGAAAAGATTTGGTAAGTGGACTAACTCTCAGAACAAAGAACCCTTTTGGGCTACTGTTGAAGATATACTGCATGTGACAATCCAAAGCGCTTTATACATTTTTATAGTTATTTTAACTTCTTGCTGTTGCTTCTTCTGTATTGGCCACTCTTTACATTCTTATGGAAAACCAGAGCTTAACAGTACTTAAACATGCATGGCTGGCTTTTGTAGTATTTTTTGACTATGTCCCAAGTATGTATGTTGAATTTAAGTTGATTATCGATCATTAGTTTTTTTTGTAAATTAGTTTGGCAGACAGCATCAATTCTTGTGCCATTTATTGATACCAGAGAAAAATTAGTTGTGGTATTATGAAGTGAAATAGGGGGTACAGAGCATATATATTTTTCATTTTATTATACATATTTTGGGGGGCTTTGAGCATCAGACTAATTTCTCCAAGCCATGTTTCTACAGATTTGAAAGCTTCTTGAGTGTGATTCTGCACTTTAGGAATTGATGGGGCATTGCAGATGATAGTGTAGTCATCAGCATGTTGAATCAAAGGCGTATTGCTGGAATGTAGGGGGATACCATTTATGATCATTTATGAAAATATTAAATAATAAAGGTCTAAGGATGGAACTTAGTGGGACTCGAATGGGTTTTGGAAGTAAGGGGATGAGGCCTGTTGCCATTTTACAGTTTGACTCCTGTTGGGGAAGTAGAAAAAAAAACAAGAGTCCTAGAACAGAAAGTTTCTCTAGTGGTAAGTGATGACAGACACTGATGAATGCTTTTGATAGATCAAGGAAAGTGGGTAAGACAAACAGGCTAAAACTTGGCAATCAGCAAAACTTGATGTCTCCAAGATGCAGCTAGTAAAGTAATGACTGCAGGAAGATATCTCTCCCATGGTAATAACAAAAATTTTACATAAAAAATATTAAAAAATAGTAATATATTACAGATGAGTATATGATTTCATCATTGTAGTATTTTTAGATATAGACAGCCAAATACACTGCTACTAAGTACATAGCAGTAAGAACAGGGAAAGCAGATATCTGGCTGTTTGAAATAACAGTATTTTAGGTGAAAAAGTGGCAGCACATTCCCACAGCCTAGGTTAATAAGGATTCATTTAACAGCAATGATAAGAATGCCTGCTATCCTTTCAGAAGATAGAATAAGACATAACATGTATACTGTTTTAATGTTTGTTGGAATGTGCCTTGTTTGTTTAGTTTATTGTGATTGCAAATGTTTTTTTAAAGCAGGCTGGCAGGGAATCATTGATGAACAGTATGCAGGAAAAAGATGTATAGAGGAAAACAGGCCAAACCTGAAGAAGAATGGTAGTACAGAAGTGTGAAGAAGCTATAAAGTGAAAGGACAACATTTCTATATTTGATAAACATTCAATATATTCAGTGTCACTATCATAAACATTTTAAATTCCAAAAAAAAAAAAAAAAAATTACTGTGCTTCAATATAGAATAAGAGCAAAAATCTGATGGACAATAAAGTTTAGTATTACTATGGGTAGTTTATTATAGCACAGTAAAATGGAATGGGTAGTTTAGTATTATTATGGGTAGTTTATTATATCACAGCAAAATGGAATGGGTAGTTTAGTATTATTATGGGTAGTTTGTTATAGCACAGTAAAATGGAATGGGTAGTTTAGTATTATTATGGGTAGTTTATTATATCACAGCAAAATGGAATGGGTAGTTTAGTATTATTATGGGTAGTTTATTATATCACAGTAAAATGGCATGGGTAGTTTAGTATTATTTTGGGTAGTTTATTATATCACAGTAAAATGGAATGGGTAGTTTAGTATTATTATTATTATGGGTAGATTATTATATCACAGTAAAATGGCATGGGTAGTTTAGTATTATTATGGGTAGTTCATTATATTACAGTAAAATGCCACAGTCAGTTTAGTATTATTATGGGTAGTTTATTATATCACAGTAAAATGCCATGGTCAGTTTAGTATTATTATGGGTAGTTTATTCTATTACAGTAAAATGCCATGGCCAGTTTAGTATTATTATGGGTAGTTTATTACATTACAGTAAAATGCCATGACCAGTTTAGTATTATTATGGGTAGTTTATTATATTACAATAAAATGCCATGGTCAGTTTAGTATTATTATGGATATTTACCACAGCACGACAGCAACCTCTTACCATACTTGCCTAATAAAAATGTTACCTGAAGCAAAGTTTTCACTTTCAGTTTGTGTGTCACAACATATTTTGTCACAAGACAACAATTAGATGATTGAAAACACTTACTAGCTGCTGCTATCATCAGACAACTTGGGAAAGAAAATAATTTGACGAGGAGATACACTAGCAAGATGCTCTTACTTCAGAAAAGTGCTTAACAACGTTTTTCTTTTTTCCATATTGTGCTAGCTATTCCATGCATTATTTCTTGAATATGAACAAAAATATTAGCACCAAAGAAGCACCAAAGAAGTTAAAATTCTTTAAATGCATTTTGAAGAAATACAGACAATATGTAAAGTGCACCAATTTCCCGCTTCATATATATATATATATATATATATATATATATATATATATATATATATATATATGTCTGGGGGTGTGGAGCTTAGTCACCACACTGGGGATGGGGTTGGGGCTTGTCCCCTTGAAAAAAATACTTAAAAGGTGTTTTTTTTTCTGAGGAGGTGTAGTTAGGGGATTCCGATCCCCAGTGGGTTAATCTTTACCCACTCATAGTGGAAGCAGAGGAAGTGAACTTGCAACAGTTGTGTCCGTAATTTCAGGCAATGAAAGCACTAATTCATTGTGTCCGTAATTTCAGGCATTGAATTTGTCACAGGCTTTTTGTTTTTAGTTATAAGTTTATTCTATTGACTGTGTTCCAGTTTTCAGTT
>NC_056741.1:1187491299-1187518799 GCF_019279795.1 Protopterus annectens
AGATTATATATGACTGATTTTTATTTTGCAAAGTACAGAAATCATTTAAAATGTGCTATTAGAAATTAAACTAATTTGGTGATTTTTTTAATGCAGAAAGCACTGCACTATACATTTACTAGATGTAACACGAACAGGGAGATGAGCAATTTCTCAGATGAAGGCATGCATCATGAGGTAAGAGAAATAAGTGGGGTTCAGTGCAGCAGTAATCTTTTTGGGTGAACCTGAAATGCTGTTCCTTAAAAGGCATACACTTCTACTGTGTGCTGCCACATTAAAGCTTCTGTAGGCTAGCTATTAAACTACTTCAAAACAAGATGGGTTTATGGGCAAAATGCAGATATACACTTATTTATACAGTCGTTCTGAATGTTAATTCAAATATTGAGCATATGCAGTTCATTTTGATAAGACAATATTGAGAATAGAACCAAAAGTACAGATTGAAAGATTTGACACATAAAAAAGAGATGCATCCAAATGCAGATGGTTATGTAATGTATTCTCATAGCATGACAAGCCTCCATAATAGCAATTTGTCTAATTCTGTAGAATATGCTTCATTCTTGCAGTCATCATTAAAAGCCATGATCTGTAAGAAATAAAATGCAAGATATTGAACTGGCATGTTCTGCAGCTGATTTACAAATAATTCCTGGCATGTTAACATATGGAAAAATGTCTAGCTTACATAACAGTTACTAAATATGTTTTTTTTTTTTAATATTTCAAGTGTTTTGTAAGTATGCTGCATTTTCTTCAGGACAAACAATACACCAGTAAACATCAATCATTTTAAATGGCATGTTGACTGATTGTTAATTTGAAGTTTCTATTATGAAGGAAAAAAATGTTTCTTCTTTCAGAAACAGCTGTCAACGGTAATTTGAACACTAAAGGACTATGTATATATTGCGATAGCACATACTCAATTCAGCGTCCGACTATACACTAAAAAGTAAATCACCTTAGATACAAGAAATATAGTTTTTACATCCATGAGGCAGTCCTTTATTTTAGAAGTGTCAGTAACTTTTTTTTGTTAAACCAAACCTCACAAATTATTGTCTTAGTATCCTAATTCATGAGCTATGTTACTATTTTGCACAGGCCCATCTTGAAACATGAAGTAATGATCAATGCGGACAGAACTTCTGAGCAGAGCTTTATTATGGCATTACCATAATTCATAAGGTTACAAAAATGTCAGAAAATATTTTAAAGGTGCAGACTTGAGTAAATACATTTACCTCAGCAGACCATTCCGGTTTGCACTGTAAATGCTTATTCAGTTACTTGTCTGCTGTAGTGAAAGAAGCTTTGTCTCTCATCCAGGTGGAGGAAGATGGTTTTAGAGCACTGACTGATAAATATGAATGAGACGGTAAGCGTGGCATTAGTTAGGTTGTGTGGCAATCCAGGAAACACTGATAGAAAAGTTTCTTCTTTTAGGAAAATGTTTTATTTTTTATTTTATTTGACATTTGTTTACCGGGGAGGTCCGACTGGCCTAATAGCCCATTTTCAGTGGAAGCCCCAGGAGAAAAGTTCCACATTTACACTGTACAACAATAAAATAAAGCAACAAAAAATGACAGCTTTTAGACAAGCTATATGAGACGGGTATAGAAATTAAACGCGACACTTTACTGAAACTTTTAAAAAGGTACCGGTCCTTAGAGTTTGAGAATTGTTATTTCAGGAAATGTATTGAACTAAACATAGTGCCCAAAGGGCTCCGGTTCTTTAAATGCCCCAATGGGGTGTCTATTGGGCAACCACTTTTTGATAATTTGGTTAGTTTCTTTAACGGAGCTGGTATAAAGTTTTTGGAGTTGTTAGTAGATAACAACAATGTAAAAATGAGTTGTCTAAAGGATGACATTACAGCTATTGAATCTTATTTTAGAGAAAAACTAACTGAACATTCATTTGATGATTTATTTCATAAATTATCGAGTGAAGTTGAACAGCATTCTATTGATGTCATTAACAGAAAGCAGTCGAAGTTAGCAAGGGATATTTCTTCTTATGAGAATAAAACTGCCTATCATGACTTTGTCGGTTCCTTTAAGAGAAACCATTATCAACAGCAATTTCCTAATTCAACAAATAGGCGTGTGCCTAATACTGGTGGTTTCCCTGAGGTTGTTAAAGCGAAAGAGACTATTCATTCTGACAAAGTCATTTTAGATTCCACTTTACCGGCTAAGACTTCTCGCTCTACTGATGCAGAGGTTCGTGTTATTGTTTCCGAAACTACTGACATTGATAGTAATGATAAGACTGACAGCTCTGTTTTTGACAAGGATAAATCTCTTAAGACTAAAACTCATACTAACATTAACCCTTTTTTTCAAAAGAGGAACTGCTCCACGAAGACGAGCATTCTTACCAGAAGTCGTACCTTCCTGGGGTCGAACTCCTCGGGCGACGAGACCTGAATAAAGGCTATGAACATTTTAGTATAATAAATCTAAGTGGGCATTTGTTCACTGATTGTGAACTGAAAGTTTTGCATTACGGTTTAAATTTTGTTCCAAGTAACAGAGCTAATATTGGTAATACCATATTAGATATTAAGAAGTATACCAGGAAGTTAAACCTGGCATACATTATGCAAGATATTTCTATCACTGACAAGGTTCTTTTCAAACCATCATGCTTTACACCTAAACTACAGCACACAATTAAAGTATTTGAAGATTTATGCATTCAAGATCTCACCTGCTTATTGGAACATAAACGTAGGTGCTTTAATAATTTAGATAAAGATGAAAGAAAAGCTTTACACAACTTACAGGTTTTGAACAAGGAACTTAGATACATGAAAAGTGATAAAGGGGGCAACATTGTAGTAATGAAACAAGATTCTTACTATATTAAAATGTTAGACATTTTAAACAATCATGATGAATACGAAGTTATACCTTTATTTGAAATTTTAAGGAGACAGCGGTTTATTCACTCTCTCCTGTACGATGCATTTATGTCAGGTGACATTAGTGTAGAAGTTTATGATTTTTGTGTAGTGGAAGACCCCAGAATTGGGGTCATCTTTGGAATACCTAAGACCCACAAAAATCTTGAAGATCCACCGTTTAGGCCAATTGTGTCCTCACCTCATTCTATTACGGAAGGAATTTCCATCATTATTGACGGTGCCCTTGGATCATTACTACATCATTATGATTCATTTATCAGGGATTCTTGGGACTTTCTGACTAAATTGAATCAATATTTTCAAGAAAATCTTTTTGACCCTAACAGGCACATTGTTTTCACCATAGATGTTATTTCATTGTACACCTGCATTCCTCACCATGAGGGAGTTGAGGCAGTTAGAAGTTTTACATCATAACCACACTGGTTTTACCAACAATGCCATTGCTACTATATGTAATTTTTGGAAATTATATTAGATAACAATTTTTCTTATTTTGTAAAACATATTATAGACAAAAGCGAGGTGTGGCTATGGGCTCCCCAGCTGCTCCGGCATATGCCAACATTGTTATGGCATGGTGGGAGCACCAATTTATTCCCTCTCTCAAACAGAAATATAATATCTTGTTTTATTGCAGGTTTATTGACGATTTGTTTTTTATCATTGATGGTAATTCTGACACAGTTGACGTGTTCATCACTGAGGTCAACACCCTTTCAAGCTATTTAAAGTTTGTTAAAGGAACTGTTGGTCTCAAAGTTAATTTTTTAGATGTTTGTTTAGAATGGGATGATATTGATAATCGGTTCCACAGTAGTATTTTTCGAAAGGAGACCTTCACAAACGGGTATCTTCATTTTTCTAGTAATCACCCTAGACACATTATTAACAACATCCCTAGGGGCCAGTTTATTAGAGCCTGTCGGATGACCTCTAAACAAACTGAGTTGATGGATGAATTTGAGTTTATTGTCTCTCTTTTTATTGATAGAGGGTATCACAAATCAATATTGGTTAATACCAGTAAAGAAATTTTGAACAGACGAACAAAATATTATCCAGTGCTGCTTAACTATACAAAGAGATTGGAAACTAATGATAACATCATTCCTATTGATACTATCAATAAGGTTAACCTGAATAACAACTTGGTTTGCTCTATTGAGATGAGCAGTGATGTTACACACATATAAAATTTAGTTAGGAAGAATTGGTCTGTGCTCAGGGGAAACTTGGATTTATCTAAGGTAGTTGGTGACCAGCCTGTTTTTGTGTCTAGAAACACTCGTAATTTGAAGAAAATTTTGGAATTTAATAAAAGTTATGATGACAACACGGCTACCGTCAAGAGAGGTATGCAGTGTTGTCACAACTGTAATGTTTGCAGGTACATTTCTGTGGGACCCTACATTAGTATAGAATCTTACAATAGAATTTTGTCTGTACCCAATAGTGTCAATTGTGACACCAGTGGTGTAATATATATTAGTTCATGTAGCTCTTGTCCAGCTTTTTATGTTGGAATGACTAGTAGGAGTCTTAAAATTCGTATTAAAGAACATCTTTACGACATTAAAAAGAAAGACTTAACTAGTGCTTTGTACAAGCATTCTGTTGTTTGTTCTAATTTTTAAAAATTTTTATTTTCTATACTGGAAGTTTGTCAGGCTGACCTGAGAGGGGGGGATTTTAAAAACTATATACTACAAAGAGAAACCTTTTGGCAGATGAAATTAAGGGCTGACAAATATCCAGGTATAAATGAAACTGTCAACATCAAATGTTTTTTGAAAAACAGGAAGTTGCATCTCCATAAAAGGAATGGTGTTGCTACCTCCTTTTTTAATTAAAGTATTCATTTTTATTGTGTGCAATCAAGTATTTGATTGTTTAATTAGTTTGAATGTATTTAAACTGTGTTCATTCATTCTGTTTTATTCTGATGAAGTCTTCGGACGGCGGAGAATTAAAACTGGTTACGCTATTCTTTTGTCATTCATTCATTCCAGCTTGCCTCTGATTGCTGCTTCTGCTGTGTTGGTTTCGAGTGTTGTGTAGTAAACAGGCTTTCTGGTGGATTATTTGTTTCTTCTTGCCTTTTTATGGCTGAAGCAGCGGAGGATTCGTTATTGAACATGACATTACATCCCTCGCCTAGTTCTGATGGATGTAATATTAACAGTTTGTTAGTCACCACTTTAATAGACATTCAAAATTCGCTTAAGTTTTTGGTGGCAAAAGCATCTGAAAGAGAAAGTTTGGCTCATGTTTCCAGTCCTGTTGAACCATTTCGTGAAATGGAAACCGTCATTGATCTTAACAACATTCCTGTTTCCGGTGAACCGTTTAGTGTTAACCAACCTACCAACGAACAACGCCGAGGTTTACCCAGTTACAAGAACACTAACCATTTTTTCAAACCTGTGAACAATCCTTTTTGTCATTTCAATCAAACCGGACAAGGGCTGAACAGTGAGGAATATAACCGCAAACGCGACACTTTACTGAAACTTTTAAAAAGGTACCGGTCCTTAGAGTTTGAGAATTGTTATTTCAGGAAATGTATTGAACTAAACATAGTGCCCAAAGGGCTCCGGTTCTTTAAATGCCCCAATGGGGTGTCTATTGGGCAACCATTTTTTGATAATTTGGTTAGTTTCTTTAACGGAGCTGGTATAAAGTTTTTGGAGTTTTTAGTAGATAACAACAACGTAAAAATGAGTTGTCTAAAGGATGACATTACAGCTATTGAATCTTATTTTAGAGAAAAACTAACTGAACATTCATTTGATGATTTATTTCATAAATTATCGAGTGAAGTTGAACAGCATTCTATTGATGTCATTAACAGAAAGCAGTCGAAGTTAGCAAGGGATATTTCTTCTTATGAGAATAAAACTGCCTATCATGACTTTGTCGGTTCCTTTAAGAGAAACCATTATCAACAGCAATTTCCTAATTCAACAAATAGGCGTGTGCCTAATACTGGTGGTTTCCTGAGGTTGTTAAAGCGAAAGAGACTATTCATTCTGACAAAGTCATTTTAGATTCCACTTCACCGGCTAAGACTTCTGGCTCTACTGATGCAGAGGTTCGTGTTATTGTTTCCGAAACTACTGACATTGATAGTAATGATAAGACTGACAGCTCTGTTTTGACAAGGATAAATCTCTTAAGACTAAAACTCATACTAACATTAACCCTTTTTTCAAAAGAGGAACTGCTCCACGAGACGAGCATTCTTACCAGAAGTCGTACCTTCCTGGGGTCGAACTCCTCGGGCGACGAGACCTGAATAAAGGCTATGAACATTTTAGTATAATAAATCTAAGTGGGCATTTGTTCACTGATTGTGAACTGAAAGTTTTGCATTACGGTTTAAATTTTGTTCCAAGTAACAGAGCTAATATTGGTAATACCATATTAGATATTAAGAAGTATACCAGGAAGTTAAACCTGGCATACATTATGCAAGATATTTCTATCACTGACAAGGTTCTTTTCAAACCATCATGCTTTACACCTAAACTACAGCACACAATTAAAGTATTTGAAGATTTATGCATTCAAGATCTCACCTGCTTATTGGAACATAAACGTAGGTGCTTTAATAATTTAGATAAAGATGAAAGAAAAGCTTTACACAACTTACAGGTTTTGAACAAGGAACTTAGATACATGAAAAGTGATAAAGGGGGCAACATTGTAGTAATGAAACAAGATTCTTACTATATTAAAATGTTAGACATTTTAAACAATCATGATGAATATGAAGTTATACCTTTATTTGAAATTTTAAGGAGACAGCGGTTTATTCACTCTCTCCTGTACGATGCATTTATGTCAGGTGACATTAGTGTAGAAGTTTATGATTTTTGTGTAGTGGAAGACCCCAGAATTGGGGTCATCTTTGGAATACCTAAGACCCACAAAAATCTTGAAGATCCACCGTTTAGGCCAATTGTGTCCTCACCTCATTCTATTACGGAAGGAATTTCCATCATTATTGACGGTGCCCTTGGATCATTACTACATCATTATGATTCATTTATCAGGGATTCTTGGGACTTTCTGACTAAATTGAATCAATATTTTCAAGAAAATCTTTTTGACCCTAACAGGCACATTGTTTTCACCATAGATGTTATTTCATTGTACACCTGCATTCCTCACCATGAGGGAGTTGAGGCAGTTAGAAGTTTTTTACATCATAACCACACTGGTTTTACCAACAATGCCATTGCTACTATATGTAATTTTTTGGAAATTATATTAGATAACAATTTTTTCTTATTTTGTAAAACATATTATAGACAAAAGCGAGGTGTGGCTATGGGCTCCCCAGCTGCTCCGGCATATGCCAACATTGTTATGGCATGGTGGGAGCACCAATTTATTCCCTCTCTCAAACAGAAATATAATATCTTGTTTTATTGCAGGTTTATTGACGATTTGTTTTTTATCATTGATGGTAATTCTGACACAGTTGACGTGTTCATCACTGAGGTCAACACCCTTTCAAGCTATTTAAAGTTTGTTAAAGGAACTGTTGGTCTCAAAGTTAATTTTTTAGATGTTTGTTTAGAATGGGATGATATTGATAATCGGTTCCACAGTAGTATTTTTCGAAAGGAGACCTTCACAAACGGGTATCTTCATTTTCTAGTAATCACCCTAGACACATTATTAACAACATCCCTAGGGGCCAGTTTATTAGAGCCTGTCGGATGACCTCTAAACAAACTGAGTTGATGGATGAATTTGAGTTTATTGTCTCTCTTTTTATTGATAGAGGGTATCACAAATCAATATTGGTTAATACCAGTAAAGAAATTTTGAACAGACGAACAAAATATTATCCAGCGCTGCTTAACTATACAAAGAGATTGGAAACTAATGATAACATCATTCCTATTGATACTATCAATAAGGTTAACCTGAATAACAACTTGGTTTGCTCTATTGAGATGAGCAGTGATGTTACACACATATAAAATTTAGTTAGGAAGAATTGGTCTGTGCTCAGGGGAAACTTGGATTTATCTAAGGTAGTTGGTGACCAGCCTGTTTTTGTGTCTAGAAACACTCGTAATTTGAAGAAAATTTTGGAATTTAATAAAAGTTATGATGACAACACGGCTACCGTCAAGAGAGGTATGCAGTGTTGTCACAACTGTAATGTTTGCAGGTACATTTCTGTGGGACCCTACATTAGTATAGAATCTTACAATAGAATTTTGTCTGTACCCAATAGTGTCAATTGTGACACCAGTGGTGTAATATATATTAGTTCATGTAGCTCTTGTCCAGCTTTTTATGTTGGAATGACTAGTAGGAGTCTTAAAATTCGTATTAAAGAACATCTTTACGACATTAAAAAGAAAGACTTAACTAGTGCTTTGTACAAGCATTCTGTTGTTTGTTCTAATTTTTAAAAATTTTTATTTTCTATACTGGAAGTTTGTCAGGCTGACCTGAGAGGGGGGGATTTTAAAAACTATATACTACAAAGAGAAACCTTTTGGCAGATGAAATTAAGGGCTGACAAATATCCAGGTATAAATGAAACTGTCAACATCAAATGTTTTTTGAAAAACAGGAAGTTGCATCTCCATAAAAGGAATGGTGTTGCTACCTCCTTTTTTAATTAAAGTATTCATTTTTATTGTGTGCAATCAAGTATTTGATTGTTTAATTAGTTTGAATGTATTTAAACTGTGTTCATTCATTCTGTTTTATTCTGATGAAGTCTTCGGACGAAAGCGGAGAATTAAAACTGGTTACGCTATTCTTTTGTCATTCATTCATTCCAGCTTGCCTCTGATTGCTGCTTCTGCTGTGTTGGTTCGAGTGTTGTGTAGTAAACAGGCTTTCTGGTGGATTATTTGTTTCTTCTTGCCTTTTTATGGCTGAAGCAGCGGAGGATTCGTTATTGAACATGACATTACATCCTACGCCTAGTTCTGATGGATGTAATATTAACAGTTTGTTAGTCACCACTTTAATAGACATTCAAAATTCGCTTAAGTTTTTGGTGGCAAAAGCATCTGAAAGAGAAAGTTTGGCTCATGTTTCCAGTCCTGTTGAACCATTTCGTGAAATGGAAACCGTCATTGATCTTAACAACATTCCTGTTTCCGGTGAACCGTTTAGTGTTAACCAACCTACCAACAAACAACGCCGAGGTTTACCCAGTTACAAGAACACTAACCATTTTTCAAACCTGTGAACAATCCTTTTGTCATTTCAATCAAACCGGACAAGGGCTGAACAGTGAGGAATATAACCGCAAACGCGACACTTTACTGAAACTTTTAAAAGGTACCGGTCCTTAGAGTTTGAGAATTGTTATTTCAGGAAATGTATTGAACTAAACATAGTGCCCAAAGGGCTCCGGTTCTTTAAATGCCCCAATGGGGTGTCTATTGGGCAACCATTTTTTGATAATTTGGTTAGTTTCTTTAACGGAGCTGGTATAAAGTTTTTGGAGTTTTTAGTAGATAACAACAACGTAAAAATGAGTTGTCTAAAGGATGACATTACAGCTATTGAATCTTATTTTAGAGAAAAACTAACTGAACATTCATTTGATGATTTATTTCATAAATTATCGAGTGAAGTTGAACAGCATTCTATTGATGTCATTAACAGAAAGCAGTCGAAGTTAGCAAGGGATATTTCTTCTTATGAGAATAAAACTGCCTATCATGACTTTGTCGGTTCCTTTAAGAGAAACCATTATCAACAGCAATTTCCTAATTCAACAAATAGGCGTGTGCCTAATACTGGTGGTTTCCCTGAGGTTGTTAAAGCGAAAGAGACTATTCATTCTGACAAAGTCATTTTAGATTCCACTTCACCGGCTAAGACTTCTGGCTCTACTGATGCAGAGGTTCGTGTTATTGTTTCCGAAACTACTGACATTGATAGTAATGATAAGACTGACAGCTCTGTTTTTGACAAGGATAAATCTCTTAAGACTAAAACTCATACTAACATTAACCCTTTTTTTCAAAAGAGGAACTGCTCCACGAAGACGAGCATTCTTACCAGAAGTCGTACCTTCCTGGGGTCGAACTCCTCGGGCGACGAGACCTGAATAAAGGCTATGAACATTTTAGTATAATAAATCTAAGTGGGCATTTGTTCACTGATTGTGAACTGAAAGTTTTGCATTACGGTTTAAATTTTGTTCCAAGTAACAGAGCTAATATTGGTAATACCATATTAGATATTAAGAAGTATACCAGGAAGTTAAACCTGGCATACATTATGCAAGATATTTCTATCACTGACAAGGTTCTTTTCAAACCATCATGCTTTACACCTAAACTACAGCACACAATTAAAGTATTTGAAGATTTATGCATTCAAGATCTCACCTGCTTATTGGAACATAAACGTAGGTGCTTTAATAATTTAGATAAAGATGAAAGAAAAGCTTTACACAACTTACAGGTTTTGAACAAGGAACTTAGATACATGAAAAGTGATAAAGGGGGCAACATTGTAGTAATGAAACAAGATTCTTACTATATTAAAATGTTAGACATTTTAAACAATCATGATGAATGAAGTTATACCTTTATTTGAAATTTTAAGGAGACAGCGGTTTATTCACTCTCTCCTGTACGATGCATTTATGTCAGGTGACATTAGTGTAGAAGTTTATGATTTTTGTGTAGTGGAAGACCCCAGAATTGGGGTCATCTTTGGAATACCTAAGACCCACAAAAATCTTGAAGATCCACCGTTTAGGCCAATTGTGTCCTCACCTCATTCTATTACGGAAGGAATTTCCATCATTATTGACGGTGCCCTTGGATCATTACTACATCATTATGATTCATTTATCAGGGATTCTTGGGACTTTCTGACTAAATTGAATCAATATTTTCAAGAAAATCTTTTTGACCCTAACAGGCACATTGTTTTCACCATAGATGTTATTTCATTGTACACCTGCATTCCTCACCATGAGGGAGTTGAGGCAGTTAGAAGTTTTTTACATCATAACCACACTGGTTTTACCAACAATGCCATTGCTACTATATGTAATTTTTGGAAATTATATTAGATAACAATTTTTTCTTATTTTGTAAAACATATTATAGACAAAAGCGAGGTGTGGCTATGGGCTCCCCAGCTGCTCCGGCATATGCCAACATTGTTATGGCATGGTGGGAGCACCAATTTATTCCCTCTCTCAAACAGAAATATAATATCTTGTTTTATTGCAGGTTTATTGACGATTTGTTTTTTATCATTGATGGTAATTCTGACACAGTTGACGTGTTCATCACTGAGGTCAACACCCTTTCAAGCTATTTAAAGTTTGTTAAAGGAACTGTTGGTCTCAAAGTTAATTTTTTAGATGTTTGTTTAGAATGGGATGATATTGATAATCGGTTCCACAGTAGTATTTTTCGAAAGGAGACCTTCACAAACGGGTATCTTCATTTTTCTAGTAATCACCCTAGACACATTATTAACAACATCCCTAGGGGCCAGTTTATTAGAGCCTGTCGGATGACCTCTAAACAAACTGAGTTGATGGATGAATTTGAGTTTATTGTCTCTCTTTTTATTGATAGAGGGTATCACAAATCAATATTGGTTAATACCAGTAAAGAAATTTTGAACAGACGAACAAAATATTATCCAGTGCTGCTTAACTATACAAAGAGATTGGAAACTAATGATAACATCATTCCTATTGATACTATCAATAAGGTTAACCTGAATAACAACTTGGTTTGCTCTATTGAGATGAGCAGTGATGTTACACACATATAAAATTTAGTTAGGAAGAATTGGTCTGTGCTCAGGGGAAACTTGGATTTATCTAAGGTAGTTGGTGACCAGCCTGTTTTTGTGTCTAGAAACACTCGTAATTTGAAGAAAATTTTGGAATTTAATAAAAGTTATGATGACAACACGGCTACCGTCAAGAGAGGTATGCAGTGTTGTCACAACTGTAATGTTTGCAGGTACATTTCTGTGGGACCCTACATTAGTATAGAATCTTACAATAGAATTTTGTCTGTACCCAATAGTGTCAATTGTGACACCAGTGGTGTAATATATATTAGTTCATGTAGCTCTTGTCCAGCTTTTTATGTTGGAATGACTAGTAGGAGTCTTAAAATTCGTATTAAAGAACATCTTTACGACATTAAAAAGAAAGACTTAACTAGTGCTTTGTACAAGCATTCTGTTGTTTGTTCTAATTTTTAAAAATTTTTATTTTCTATACTGGAAGTTTGTCAGGCTGACCTGAGAGGGGGGGATTTTAAAAACTATATACTACAAAGAGAAACCTTTTGGCAGATGAAATTAAGGGCTGACAAATATCCAGGTATAAATGAAACTGTCAACATCAAATGTTTTTTGAAAAACAGGAAGTTGCATCTCCATAAAAGGAATGGTGTTGCTACCTCCTTTTTTAATTAAAGTATTCATTTTTATTGTGTGCAATCAAGTATTTGATTGTTTAATTAGTTTGAATGTATTTAAACTGTGTTCATTCATTCTGTTTTATTCTGATGAAGTCTTCGGACGAAAGCGGAGAATTAAAACTGGTTACGCTATTCTTTTGTCATTCATTCATTCCAGCTTGCCTCTGATTGCTGCTTCTGCTGTGTTGGTTTCGAGTGTTGTGTAGTAAACAGGCTTTCTGGTGGATTATTTGTTTCTTCTTGCCTTTTTATGGCTGAAGCAGCGGAGGATTCGTTATTGAACATGACATTACATCCTACGCCTAGTTCTGATGGATGTAATATTAACAGTTTGTTAGTCACCACTTTAATAGACATTCAAAATTCGCTTAAGTTTTTGGTGGCAAAAGCATCTGAAAGAGAAAGTTTGGCTCATGTTTCCAGTCCTGTTGAACCATTTCGTGAAATGGAAACCGTCATTGATCTTAACAACATTCCTGTTTCCGGTGAACCGTTTAGTGTTAACCAACCTACCAACGAACAACGCCGAGGTTTACCCAGTTACAAGAACACTAACCATTTTTTCAAACCTGTGAACAATCCTTTTTGTCATTTCAATCAAACCGGACAAGGGCTGAACAGTGAGGAATATAACCGCAAACGCGACACTTTACTGAAACTTTTAAAAAGGTACCGGTCCTTAGAGTTTGAGAATTGTTATTTCAGGAAATGTATTGAACTAAACATAGTGCCCAAAGGGCTCCGGTTCTTTAAATGCCCCAATGGGGTGTCTATTGGGCAACCATTTTTTGATAATTTGGTTAGTTTCTTTAACGGAGCTGGTATAAAGTTTTGGAGTTGTTAGTAGATAACAACAACGTAAAATGAGTTGTCTAAAGGATGACATTACAGCTATTGAATCTTATTTTAGAGAAAAACTAACTGAACATTCATTTGATGATTTATTTCATAAATTATCGAGTGAAGTTGAACAGCATTCTATTGATGTCATTAACAGAAAGCAGTCGAAGTTAGCAAGGGATATTTCTTCTTATGAGAATAAAACTGCCTATCATGACTTTGTCGGTTCCTTTAAGAGAAACCATTATCAACAGCAATTTCCTAATTCAACAAATAGGCGTGTGCCTAATACTGGTGGTTTCCCTGAGGTTGTTAAAGCGAAAGAGACTATTCATTCTGACAAAGTCATTTTAGATTCCACTTCACCGGCTAAGACTTCTGGCTCTACTGATGCAGAGGTTCGTGTTATTGTTTCCGAAACTACTGACATTGATAGTAATGATAAGACTGACAGCTCTGTTTTTGACAAGGATAAATCTCTTAAGACTAAAACTCATACTAACATTAACCCTTTTTTCAAAAGAGGAACTGCTCCACTAAGACGAGCATTCTTACCAGAAGTCGTACCTTCCTGGGGTCGAACTCCTCGGGCTTACGAGACCTGAATAAAGGCTATGAACATTTTAGTATAATAAATCTAAGTGGGCATTTGTTCACTGATTGTGAACTGAAAGTTTTGCATTACGGTTTAAATTTTGTTCCAAGTAACAGAGCTAATATTGGTAATACCATATTAGATATTAAGAAGTATACCAGGAAGTTAAACCTGGCATACATTATGCAAGATATTTCTATCACTGACAAGGTTCTTTTCAAACCATCATGCTTTACACCTAAACTACAGCACACAATTAAAGTATTTGAAGATTTATGCATTCAAGATCTCACCTGCTTATTGGAACATAAACGTAGGTGCTTTAATAATTTAGATAAAGATGAAAGAAAAGCTTTACACAACTTACAGGTTTTGAACAAGGAACTTAGATACATGAAAAGTGATAAAGGGGGCAACATTGTAGTAATGAAACAAGATTCTTACTATATTAAAATGTTAGACATTTTAAACAATCATGATGAATACGAAGTTATACCTTTATTTGAAATTTTAAGGAGACAGCGGTTTATTCACTCTCTCCTGTACGATGCATTTATGTCAGGTGACATTAGTGTAGAAGTTTATGATTTTTGTGTAGTGGAAGACCCCAGAATTGGGGTCATCTTTGGAATACCTAAGACCCACAAAAATCTTGAAGATCCACCGTTTAGGCCAATTGTGTCCTCACCTCATTCTATTACGGAAGGAATTTCCATCATTATTGACGGTGCCCTTGGATCATTACTACATCATTATGATTCATTTATCAGGGATTCTTGGGACTTTCTGACTAAATTGAATCAATATTTTCAAGAAAATCTTTTTGACCCTAACAGGCACATTGTTTTCACCATAGATGTTATTTCATTGTACACCTGCATTCCTCACCATGAGGGAGTTGAGGCAGTTAGAAGTTTTTTACATCATAACCACACTGGTTTTACCAACAATGCCATTGCTACTATATGTAATTTTTTGGAAATTATATTAGATAACAATTTTTTCTTATTTTGTAAAACATATTATAGACAAAAGCGAGGTGTGGCTATGGGCTCCCCAGCTGCTCCGGCATATGCCAACATTGTTATGGCATGGTGGGAGCACCAATTTATTCCCTCTCTCAAACAGAAATATAATATCTTGTTTTATTGCAGGTTTATTGACGATTTGTTTTTTATCATTGATGGTAATTCTGACACAGTTGACGTGTTCATCACTGAGGTCAACACCCTTTCAAGCTATTTAAAGTTTGTTAAAGGAACTGTTGGTCTCAAAGTTAATTTTTTAGATGTTTGTTTAGAATGGGATGATATTGATAATCGGTTCCACAGTAGTATTTTTCGAAAGGAGACCTTCACAAACGGGTATCTTCATTTTTCTAGTAATCACCCTAGACACATTATTAACAACATCCCTAGGGGCCAGTTTATTAGAGCCTGTCGGATGACCTCTAAACAAACTGAGTTGATGGATGAATTTGAGTTTATTGTCTCTCTTTTTATTGATAGAGGGTATCACAAATCAATATTGGTTAATACCAGTAAAGAAATTTTGAACAGACGAACAAAATATTATCCAGCGCTGCTTAACTATACAAAGAGATTGGAAACTAATGATAACATCATTCCTATTGATACTATCAATAAGGTTAACCTGAATAACAACTTGGTTTGCTCTATTGAGATGAGCAGTGATGTTACACACATATAAAATTTAGTTAGGAAGAATTGGTCTGTGCTCAGGGGAAACTTGGATTTATCTAAGGTAGTTGGTGACCAGCCTGTTTTTGTGTCTAGAAACACTCGTAATTTGAAGAAAATTTTGGAGTTTAATAAAGTTATGATGACAACACGGCTACCGTCAAGAGAGGTATGCAGTGTTGTCACAACTGTAATGTTTGCAGGTACATTTCTGTGGGACCCTACATTAGTATAGAATCTTACAATAGAATTTTGTCTGTAACCAATAGTGTCAATTGTGACACCAGTGGTGTAATATATATTAGTTCATGTAGCTCTTGTCCAGCTTTTTATGTTGGAATGACTAGTAGGAGTCTTAAAATTCGTATTAAAGAACATCTTTACGACATTAAAAAGAAAGACTTAACTAGTGCTTTGTACAAGCATTCTGTTGTTTGTTCTAATTTTAAAAATTTTTATTTTCTATACTGGAAGTTTGTCAGGCTGACCTGAGAGGGGGGGATTTTAAAAACTATATACTACAAAGAGAAACCTTTCGGCAGATGAAATTAAGGGCTGACAAATATCCAGGTATAAATGAAACTGTCAACATCAAATGTTTTTTGAAAAACAGGAAGTTGCATCTCCATAAAAGGAATGGTGTTGCTACCTCCTTTTTTAATTAAAGTATTCATTTTTATTGTGTGCAATAAAGTATTTGATTGTTTAATTAGTTTGAATGTATTTAAACTGTGTTCATTCATTCTGTTTTATTCTGATGAAGTCTTCGGACGAAAGCGGAGAATTAAAACTGGTTACGCTATTCTTTTGTCATTCATTCATTCCAGCTTGCCTCTGATTGCTGCTTCTGCTGTGTTGGTTTCGAGTGTTGTGTAGTAAACAGGCTTTCTGGTGGATTATTTGTTTCTTCTTGCCTTTTTATGGCTGAAGCAGCGGAGGATTCGTTATTGAACATGACATTACATCCTACGCCTAGTTCTGATGGATGTAATATTAACAGTTTGTTAGTCACCACTTTAATAGACATTCAAAATTTGCTTAAGTTTTTGGTGGCAAAAGCATCTGAAAGAGAAAGTTTGGCTCATGTTTCCAGTCCTGTTGAACCATTTCGTGAAATGGAAACCGTCATTGATCTTAACAACATTCCTGTTTCCGGTGAACCGTTTAGTGTTAACCAACCTACCAACGAACAATGCCGAGGTTTACCCAGTTACAAGAACACTAACCATTTTTTCAAACCTGTGAACAATCCTTTTTGTCATTTCAATCAAACCGGACAAGGGCTGAACAGTGAGGAATATAACCGCAAACGCGACACTTTACTGAAACTTTTAAAAAGGTACCGGTCCTTAGAGTTTGAGAATTGTTATTTCAGGAAATGTATTGAACTAAACATAGTGCCCAAAGGGCTCCGGTTCTTTAAATGCCCCAATGGGGTGTCTATTGGGCAACCATTTTTTGATAATTTGGTTAGTTTCTTTAACGGAGCTGGTATAAAGTTTTTGGAGTTGTTAGTAGATAACAACAACGTAAAAATGAGTTGTCTAAAGGATGACATTACAGCTATTGAATCTTATTTTAGAGAAAAACTAACTGAACATTCATTTGATGATTTATTTCATAAATTATCGAGTGAAGTTGAACAGCATTCTATTGATGTCATTAACAGAAAGCAGTCGAAGTTAGCAAGGGATATTTCTTCTTATGAGAATAAAACTGCCTATCATGACTTTGTCGGTTCCTTTAAGAGAAACCATTATCAACAGCAATTTCCTAATTCAACAAATAGGCGTGTGCCTAATACTGGTGGTTTCCCTGAGGTTGTTAAAGCGAAAGAGACTATTCATTCTGACAAAGTCATTTTAGATTCCACTTCACCGGCTAAGACTTCTCGCTCTACTGATGCAGAGGTTCGTGTTATTGTTTCCGAAACTACTGACATTGATAGTAATGATAAGACTGACAGCTCTGTTTTTGACAAGGATAAATCTTTTAAGACTAAAACTCATACTAATATTAACCCTTTTTTTCAAAAGAAGAACTGCTCCACGAAGACGAGCATTCTTACCAGAAGTCGTACCTTCCTGGGTTCGAACTCCTCGGGCGACGAGACCTGAATAAAGGCTATGAACATTTTAGTATAATAAATCTAAGTGGGCATTTGTTCACTGATTGTGAACTGAAAATTTTGCATTACGGTTTAAATTTTGTTCCAAGTAACAGAGCTAATATTGGTAATACCATATTAGATATTAAGAAGTATACCAGGAAGTTAAACCTGGCATACATTATGCAAGATATTTCTATCACTGACAAGGTTCTTTTCAAACCATCATGCTTTACACCTAAACTACAGCACACAATTAAAGTATTTGAAGATTTATGCATTCAAGATGTCACCTGCTTATTGGAACATAAACGTAGGTGCATTAATAATTTAGATAAAGATGAAAGAAAAGCTTTACACAACTTACAGGTTTTGAACAAGGAACTTAGATACATGAAAAGTGATAAAGGGGGCAACATTGTAGTAATGAAACAAGATTCTTACTATATTAAAATGTTAGACATTTTAAACAATCATGATGAATATGAAGTTATACCTTTATTTGAAATTTTAAGGAGACAGCGGTTTATTCACTCTCTCCTGTACGATGCATTTATGTCAGGTGACATTAGTGTAGAAGTTTATGATTTTTGTGTAGTGGAAGACCCCAGAATTGGGGTCATCTTTGGAATACCTAAGACCCACAAAAATCTTGAAGATCCACCGTTTAGGCCAGTTGTGTCCTCACCTCATTCTATTACGGAAGGAATTTCCATCGTTATTGACGGTGCCCTTGGATCATTATTACATCATTATGATTCATTTATCAGGGATTCTTGGGACTTTCTGACTAAATTGAATCAATATTTTCAAGAAAATCTTTTTGACCCTAACAGGCACATTGTTTTCACCATAGATGTTATTTCATTGTACACCTGCATTCCTCACCATGAGGGAGTTGAGGCAGTTAGAAGTTTTTTACATCATAACCACACTGGTTTTACCAACAATGCCATTGCTACTATATGTAATTTTTTGGAAATTATATTAGATAACAATTTTTTCTTATTTTGTAAAACATATTATAGACAAAAGCGAGGTGTGGCTATGGGCTCCCCAGCTGCTCCGGCATATGCCAACATTGTTATGGCATGGTGGGAGCACCAATTTATTCCCTCTCTCAAACAGAAATATAATATCTTGTTTTATTGCAGGTTTATTGATGATTTGTTTTTTATCATTGATGGTAATTCTGACACAGTTGACGCGTTCATCACTGAGGTCAACACCCTTTCAAGCTATTTAAAGTTTGTTAAAGGAACTGTTGGTCTTAAAGTTAATTTTTTAGATGTTTGTTTAGAATGGGATGATATTGATAATCGGTTCCACAGTAGTATTTTTCGAAAGGAGACCTTCACAAACGGGTATCTTCATTTTTCTAGTAATCACCCTAGACACATTATTAACAACATCCCTAGGGGCCAGTTTATTAGAGCCTGTCGGATGACCTCTAAACAAACTGAGTTGATGGATGAATTTGAGTTTATTGTCTCTCTTTTATTGATAGAGGGTATCACAAATCAATATTGGTTAATACCAGTAAAGAAATTTTGAACAGACGAACAAAATATTATCCAGCGCTGCTTAACTATACAAAGAGATTGGAAACTAATGACAACATCATTCCTATTGATACTATCAATAAGGTTAACCTGAATAACAACTTGGTTTGCTCTATTGAGATGAGCAGTGATGTTACACACATACAAAATTTAGTTAGGAAGAATTGGTCTGTGCTCAGGGGAAACTTGGATTTATCTAAGGTAGTTGGTGACCAGCCTGTTTTTGTGTCTAGAAACACTCGTAATTTGAAGAAAATTTTGGAATTTAATAAAAGTTATGATGACAACATGGCTACCGTCAAGAGAGGTATGCAGTGTTGTCACAACTCTAATGTTTGCAGGTACATTTCTGTGGGACCCTACATTAGTATAGAATCTTACAATAGAATTTTGTCTGTACCCAATAGTGTCAATTGTGACACCAGTGGTGTAATATATATTAGTTTATGTAGCTCTTGTCCAGCTTTTTATGTTGGAATGACTAGTAGGAGTCTTAAAATTCGTATTAAAGAACATCTTTACGGCATTAAAAAGAAAGACTTAACTAGTGCTTTGTACAAGCATTCTATTGTTTGTTCTAATTTTAAAAAAAATTTATTTTCTATACTGGAAGTTTGTCAGGCTGACCTGAGAGGGGGGGATTTTAAAAACTATATACTACAAAGAGAAACCTTTTGGCAGATGAAATTAAGGGCTGACAAATATCCAGGTATAAATGAAACTGTCAACATCAAATGTTTTTTGAAAAACAGGAAGTTGCATCTCCATAAAAGGAATGGTGTTGCTACCTCCTTTTTTAATTAAAGTATTCATTTTTATTGTGTGCAATCAAGTATTTGATTGTTTAATTAGTTTGAATGTATTTAAACTGTGTTCATTCATTCTGTTTTATTCTGATGAAGTCTTCGGACGAAAGCGGAGAATTAAAACTGGTTACGCTATTCTTTTGTCATTCATTCATTCCAGCTTGCCTCTGATTGCTGCTTCTGCTGTGTTGGTTTCGGGTGTTGTATAGAAATTATAGTTGTACTGGACTTAGCAAAACGATGTTAGTTAGTTTCCACAGATAGTTGCTAACAGAGACAATGCTAGGCTTGTTTAATAATTAGATTACAACATTTAAAAATATTATTGTTAAAATGGTAGTTTGCTTGTTTCAAGAATATCAACCTGGGTGTCTGATAGAAAGGAAACATTATCAGGTTAGACAGCATTTTAGTATCATCAACTGGGGTGCATGAAGACAAGAACAGATAGCTTAATGATTTCCAAAAAAATAAAATGGCTACTTATGTCATGAATTAAAGAAAGCCTGACACTTAGGAATTGGGTAATCAAAAGTAATTCCTGCATTTGGGATTATATAACAGGTTCCAGGCATACACTGGGCAATACTAGTGCAACAAAATATAATCAGCAAGAATTTTATACGAGCTAAATACCTCTCAATTTCTTAGTGCAAGAAATCTGAAAAAAAGTCTGACATAATGAGGGGATAAAGGCTCAGAAAATAGGGACAGATTTTAAATATTGCTCTTATAAACTTAGAAAGTTATTAGAATAACAGGAGTTTGTTGACATGCATTTCCTAAAGGACATGAAGTCTGAAACTTAAACACATGTCATTATTTGATTACTTCAGTCCTCAGATCACCCCAGTGATTTGCCAGAAAACCACAAATTTTAAGAGGAACAGACCAAAATTATGAGGCAAAAATCTGGACATTCTGTGAAAATCTGGACTGTTGAAAGGTTTGATGAGTTACCAGATATACTGCAGGATTTGGTTACTTGACTGTTTAATATGTTTATAGTGAGAAATGACAGTACTGCTTTTCATAATAAGGGTGCTTCAGGCAAAGGTTCGAGGCAGTCTTAGACTGATTAAGTTTAACTTCATTTCTACAAAACATTATTGAGAAGATAGTAAGGAAATACTGACTTTTTGAAAGAAAAAATCACATGATGCATAGCAAGATCTCACTTATAACAATTCCGAAAATATAATGGCTCAATGTCTGAAAAATGTTTTGCTAAAGGTGAAAAATACAACAATATTAAAACTCAGCAAAAACATTCAGGTGAAAGAAATGATAAACAAATACAATTACTACTAAAATATTTAATGAACGTGTTAATGCATCCATGCATACATTTGTACTACAGTAGGGAGTCGAATATCCAAATGTCAATATCTGAAATGTCAATTATTCAAACCTAGTCCTCCAAACTTTTGGGGTAGGAAAAATCATAAAGTCTGAATATTTAAATGTTTTTTGAACATGTAGCCTGTTTGTGTGTGAGAAACATTATTTATTCCCCATTGGACTTTCTGATTGGTTTTAAAATTGTATTCTCTGAGTGCAGAAAAAACAAGACATTGGAAGTTTTTTTATTTAGTTCAATGTATGTTTGATTATCTAAACTACCCTTGGTCCCAATTAGTTCAGATGAGTCTCTACTGTACATCAGATGATGACCTCATTAAAGATCAAGGGCAAAGGTTTTTTTTTTTTTACCATTTCTTTTATGATTATGCTTTTATCTTGTAAAGTGTGCTTTCTTGTTTTAAAATCTATAGCTTTTACTTTAGTTACTTCAGTGAATACGATATTTATTAAGTTTAATAAACTGGTGTTTCTGTTTACTGTATGCTGACCTATGGTCCAGTTACTTCCTGATTCCATATCTGCCAGCCCCACCTTCTGATGATGCAGTAGCAGGGATAAATAGTTTGTATTGGGATGGCATATTTTCTGTAGTCTGTAGTAGACTTTATTAAAAAGTAACCAGAATGCAGCACAATCAGTTAGTAAAGCGATCAATCAATAAATAAAACACAGCTATAGTCAAGAAAAGGTAACAAAACTTAAATGGATCAGGATACGATTCTTAGTAAGGTGTACAGTGCTTGGCATACAGTGTAATACACCAGATGTAAAACTAATAAATTGTTGTCTGCCAATTTTTTGATTGACTGATCACTTTTAGGAAGAAAACTACAGATATGTGACTCACCTCAATGATAGACCTACTGTTCAGTGAGTTTATATGTTATGCCACAAGGAATTAGTGCTTGAAAGAAAATATTTGGAATAATTCTAAGATAATGTACTCCATAGCTTTACATATGAGGCTAGGGAAACTAAAGAATTTATAGTTACCAGGCTGTGTGGATCAGTGGTATAGCCAGGATTTTCAAATTTGTAGTCATGGCTCTCAGACTGCTGGCCCCTCAACAAGCCACACCCACATTAACACTGCTGACCAAGCCATGCCCCCTTCATATTGCTGATCTCTGAACAGATCACAGGCAAGTATATGCCACACCTCCTTCATATTGCTGACCACTGAACAGATCACTGACAAGTATATGCCAGCGTAGTAATTACTTACACAATGAAACAACATGAATATTTCATTCCAAAAGTGAATCTTCATTAAGTCAAAAAACAAAATACCTTTCCTTTTACACTAGGGTAGCTCAATCAGTCCCCCCCCCAAGATTACTCTTCTTCCCCATGTAGCTCCTAACCTCTGTAGTGGCTCATTAGAGCTCCAGTAGTGCTGCTGACTAAAGGACTGGCAGCCTCTAGGCAGCACATGCTCTGCAGTGTTGTGGTCTCTATCTACAACATATAGTGCTCCCCCTAGGTAACACCCAAGCTACGAGCCACAATTACCTCCCTTTCACCCACATGGGTCACATGGAAATGGCTGCTAATTCCTATAGCCTACACTTACACTAAGCCTTTTGAAATAGTAAATCTTTCATTCTCAACAACAAAATACATTTTAGCTGGGCTCAGTCACACTGCCCCTGACAATAAATGAAGATGTGCACCCATGGGAGTCAATCAAGCAAAAACTGAAGCTGTTAAAAGTTACATCCTTACTATCCTGCTTACATTCTGTGAATTTCAAGCCTTTGCTGAAAGGAAGTTGGTTAAAGCAAGAAAACTTCCCTAGGCCCCAGAACCAGTGGGACTATACATGCTCAAGGCTGCTTTTTTGGAGTTTTTTCTAATCTTATGATCCAGTGATAGTCTGAACAAAATTATTGAAAAGAAATTAAAATAATTTCAAGAAATAAGTTTTGCCCAAAGCTTAATGTTCAAAGCTGACATGGTACCACCCAATATGCTGAGAAGACAACAGCTTCTAAAGACAAAAAAGCATATCTGCAAATGTAGGCTGCCTCTCTGCCCTCACACAAAATGAAAACATAGTCACTTTATGTATAGCTCTATAATCTTACACTCTGAAAGAACAAATGACAACATTCAGGTTTGACTGTGAAAAATGTTAAATAAACAGTTACCACATGATTCTCAGCCCCCTTCTAAGTTAGTATAAGTTATCTTGTGTGCACATATCTGAGTAGTGCTGGTTTCTGACTATGCTGGGTACAGTGCATTAGTTGGGGATGGGGTCCCTCTACTAAGCTTGTTTCAAACTTCCACTTTACAGAATAATTTACTGCCATATATGCATATTTAGATAGTTACATGGACTCATCTTCCCCCTCAGAAATAATTACAACACTAAATTCAAAAATAAAACCCTATCGGCAGCATAATCAAAGAAAAAAAATACTCATTGCATGAAAAAAATAAATGTAACTCTCAGAAAGCCAAAAGCACTCTTGCTAAACTGAACAAGGAACTCAGAACTGTGATTAAATCAACCAAAGCCTGATATGAGATAAAAATATAAACCCAGGGGAAAGATAACCACAAAACATTTTTTTAACTGTCCTAGAAATCTCAAACAATTACTGGCACTACAGTGAGCTAATAACAAATTATATCACATACCTGGACCAGAGGATATAGCCAATCCACTGGTCAACTACTTCAGACTGAACTGCATTCCCCCTCCCCCCAATCTTTTAATATTCTCACATCAAATACTTGCCTCTGTAGCCCCCTCAAATCTCTCAACAGTTTCTGAAGTTACTGCCTAAGGAGAAGAACATAATCTTTGTTAGGACTGGATAACATAATAGGCTGCCTACCAGCTTGTCGGAAACTGATATTTCAAACCCCCTACAAAGGCTATTCATTGTTAATCTCAAAATAGGTTTTGTGCTGGATGAATGACTGACTGCAGTGGACATTAATTTTCATGAAGGTGGGATTTCAATGGGCCCAGGCAATTATATACACATAAGACTAACTAGTCTCATCTGGGAACCTATGTCAGCATTCCAAAAAGCCAAAAACTCCACTAAACCAAGAACCAATGGAAAACAGTCTGTGCTACAGGAGAGAATGCACCTTATTTTATTAAGTAATAAAAACTTAAATACAAAGGTTAAGAACTTTCATCTGTGTGATTTCCAGACTTCCCCAGAACAATTTAACAAATGCACTCAAAACTCTTTTATAGTCACTCATAACCAATCAATCTATGTCAGCAATGAACTGTCCCTTCATCACCACATATTCACTATTGTAAGGAAATCCTTTTTCATTGTACAGTTTATATCTAAAGGTATATCATCCAGATCCAGGAACATAATTGTTCCCCTCTACTTGGCACTCATTAGGCCAATCACTGAGTATAATGCCCCTTTTTGTATGTACCTGTCCAAACACTTGTCATAAGTGGATGCCATCTAACCATCAAACATTTAGGAAGTATTCCAAAGCAAATCTCCTACTAATGACTTATACTGTGGTAAAATTTCCATCCCCAAAAACCATGTGAACTCTTCTACCAGTAGGGAATTGTTTACAGGAACTCTATACCATTGTGTAAACAGCTGCACTGAAGTAGCTATACCCACAAGCAATAAGCAGAGAACAAACTCAAAGAACAAGCCATCCTGGTGGAATCCCGACATCAACAAGTTGTATAACAGAAGTAGGAAAACCACAGCCAAAACTAGGAAGTGCGATACCCAGCAAGGTGAGAAACCCCTCAAACTAAATTAGCAACTTATCAAGCTCACCAAAGTCAAATTTGAGGCAGAAATATTCTCAAAGACAAAAGATAACCACAAGGCCTTCATCAGCTTTGTCTGCAACCTCAAAGGTAACACAACAGTGTGCTGAACAAATTGTAAATGGAACCACCTAAAAGGAATCAGTGGATATAGCAAACCTGCTGGCTGATAAATTTAATTCCAATTTCAACCCTTCTTCCCCTCAATACCTCTCAAGAGACACCCTCGACCATAACTCTTCTGACTATCACTAGCAAACAAGTCTTCAATGTACTCTCCAAGGCAAAGAATACTACTTCAGTGGGCTCTGGTAATATCCTGGGACACCTCTTGGACAGCAGGAAATATGAGCTATCAAACACTCCAAAATTACTGTTCAACATTAGCCTCCTAACTGGCTTCATGCTTAGTGAATACTTCAATAGTTAATCCTCAACACAAGGTTTAGCCTTCTACTGACCTGGAGAACTACAGACCATAAGTCTGACTAGTCTTGTATATAAAGCCATGGAAAGAATTATCATGGATATTTTAAATAAAAACACAAAGAACCTGTTTTCTTGTTTACGTCTACAATGATTACAGACATTGAAATAAAATAGCACAAACACTGATATCCATTTGCTAAACAAACAATGCAATCTCAGAATGAAAACATTCTTAGCATGAGCAGTAAAACTCTCTGCCCTTGGAACTCATATTCATTGAAACAGTGCCATTAAAAGAAAATGCATCTGGGTAGTGGAGGATTAAGTTTACCTTTGAGCTGTTTTGAAACCACAGGCTCCTTGCATATATTTATAGGGCCATGCACACGTGTTTTTGATATATCTTCCTGATTTATTAAATTATATTCCTAGTATAATGCAGCGCCATTTGTTAGAATGGGTTTTAAATTTGTAGTTTTGAACATTCTTCTAGTAAGCAATGAAATATATGAACCAATAATGACAAGACTACACATTTCAGAAAATTTCAACCATAAATGGCCACTCAAATTGTTTTCATTACAATCCACCTATATTACTTAATAAGCACAGCACAATCTCTACAAAAGAAAAAAATTATCTGAATAATTCCATATTAAAGAGGTTGCTACTGGCAAACAATTTTACATTTCAGTGTTTCATGGAGAAATTCAGTGCCTGCTGCCCTTGACGAATTAATTGCCTATGTAATATTAAAAAAAATTGATAAGGTGGTAATATTGAAATAGGGAATGACAGACAAAGTGACAAGTTTATAGTTACTAGCCATCTCATACAAAGAAGGACACACTCAGGGGTGCAGAACTCCTATCCCCCTTAAAATGCACCAAAGGATCAGCAATCAAAAGGGAGCTGGAGTATCAGCAGTCCAGCTACATGGTGTGGGAGTAGAACCCACAGCCTTCTGCACCAAAGACAATTATACTACTATCTCTGCTTTCAAATTCTTACAACACAGACACTGACTGCCACATGATAAACAAAACAGTTGCATATTCAAAACAGACTTGGCATGAGCAAGAGTAAACTTATCTTCCCTTGAAACTCACAATTCCATGAAAATGAAATGAAACTCAGTCCTTTGAAAATGCACTGAAACTCACAATTCCCTGAAAATGTACTGAAACCTCAAACTTACAATTCTGTCAACAGTCTGGTAGTTGGTATAGAGGATTCAGGCTTGTCTCATGTAACCAAGTTACAGTGTCAAGCCTGATCAAGTTAATTGACTAATCTGCCCTCCCCCTTAACTAGAGCATTACATACCATACCTCTCAACCTCTTAGCATAAGAAATCTAGACAAAGCCAAAAATAATGAGGGGACAAAGGCCCCAAAATAGGGATAGATTTTAACTATTGCTCTTACAGACTTAGAAAGTTGCCAGAATAACAGCATTTGTCTTAGCATGCATATTCTAAAGGAAATGAAGTCTAAAACTCAACTGTATGACTTTTAGTTATTTCAGTCCTCAGTAATTTGCCAGAAAAAACACAAATATTGAGGAACAGCCAAAAATATGAGGCAAAAATCAAGACATTCTGCAAAAATCTGGATGGTTGAGAGGTAAGCATATGTCTCACTCTCTTAGTGTGAAATCTGGACAAAGCCTGAAATAATGAAGCTACAATGGCTTGACATCTTGCATTGCTTACTGGTTCATTGCTTTGACTATGGTGTACGGGCTTCTGGGTTCAAGACTTGGGACTGACATTTATTTTATGAACCTATATCAAACAGAGCTCCTCATTACCACTCTTCAAGAAAAATCTTGATGAGTGGATGGGAAATATGAAATTCACCCTGGGGATCACTTCTGTGGCTCTGCTCGACAAGGGCACAGGAAAATAA